>NW_019942562.1:0-27500 GCF_002910315.2 Salvelinus sp. IW2-2015 | reverse complement strand
ACCGCCACGACCCTGTGTGAAGAAATGTGTGTGTTTTTTGCCAATTTTAACCGCACACTTGTTGTTTGTGTACATGGATTTTATAATGTCGTATGTTTTTCCCCAACACCACTTTCCATCAATTTGTATAGCAGACCCTCATGCCAAATTGAGTCGAAGGCTTTTTTTGAAATCAAACAAAGCATGAGAAGACTTTGCCTTGTTTTTGGTTTGTTTGGTTGTCAATTAGGGTGTGTAGGGTGAATACATGGTCTGTTGTACGGTAAATTTGTAAAAAGCCAATTTGACATTTGCTCAGTACATTTGTTTCATTGAGGAAATGTACGAGTCTGCTGTTAATGATAATGCATGAGTATTTTCCAAGGTTACTGTTGACGCATATTCCACGGTAGTTATTGGGGTCAAATTTGTCTCCATTTGTGGATTGGGGTGATCAGTCTTGGTTCCAAATATTGGGAAGATGCCAGAGCTAAGGACGATGTTAAAGAGTTTTAGTATAGCCAATTGGAATTTGTTGTCTGTATATTTGATCATTTCATTAAAGGATACCTCAACACCACAGGCTTTTTTGGGTTGGAGGGTTTTATTTGTCCTGTAACTCGTTCAAGGTAATTGGAGAATCCAGTGGGTTCTGGTAGTCTTTAAATAGTTGATTCAAGGATTTGTATTTGATCATGTATATGTTTTTGCTCTTTATTCTTTGTTATAGAGCCAAAAAGATTGGAGAAGTGGTTTACCCATACATTCCATTTTGGATAGATAATTCTTCCGTGTTGTTGTTTGTTTAGTGTTTTCCAATTTTCCCAGAAGTGGTTAGAGTCTTATGGATTCTTCAATTACATTGGCTGATTTCTGACGTGCTGTTCTCCTTCTTTTTCCGTAGTGTATTTTGTATTGTTTTAGTGATTCACCATAGTGAAGGCGTAGACTCAGTGTTTTCCGGGTCTCTTATGTTTTTGGTTGGACAGGTTTCTCAATTTTTCTTAGATTTTGCATTCGTCATCAAACCATTTGTCATTGTTGTTCATTTTCTTCGGTTTCTATTTGGATTTTTAGGTTTGATAGGGAGCTCAGAGGTCAAATATACTGTTAAAGATTTTTCTCTCCTCTCTCTCTCTCTCTCGTCTCTCTCTCTCTCTCTCTTCTCTCTCTCTTCTCTCTCTCTCTCTCTCTCTCTCTCTCTCAACCCCTGGGTGTCTTCATTAGGCCCTGCTGTGCAGACTGGGACAGGGAGTGTGTCCCAAATGGCACCCTTTTCTTTATGTAGTGCACTACTACATAGGGAATAGGGTGCCATTGGGACGAAGTCTGGAGACAGCAGCAGTTCCAGCAGCTCTGCACACTACCCTTTGATAAAGGGGCACATCTTGTTATTTTACGCACCACTCATGTGAAGGACACTAACTAT
Source organism: Salvelinus sp. IW2-2015 (assembly GCF_002910315.2). Classification (NCBI taxonomy): domain Eukaryota; kingdom Metazoa; phylum Chordata; class Actinopteri; order Salmoniformes; family Salmonidae; genus Salvelinus; species Salvelinus sp. IW2-2015. Next base: position 26,092 of record NW_019942562.1, on the reverse strand, counting down.
GTAATTGAGTGGCTAACGAGATTAGTGTGAGTGTAACTGGATTGAATCCGAACTGGAAGCAGGTGATGTGATTCTTTGGGATCAGGTCTGGTTTGTCGGGGGGTGTTCTGAGGGACTGGGAAGGGTTCTGTGGGCTTGACTACTGGGCTTCTGGTTTCTCTCTTGCTCTCTTCCCGAAGTGTATCACTTTTTTTTTTTTTGTTGTTGCCATCTCTCTGCCTCTCTACTCTACCCTCTACCCCCTCTTCCCATTTGTCCCCTCTTCCCATTTGTCCTCCTCTCCTGCCTGCATCTGGCCCATGTCTGTCCAGCCATGGGTTTCTGTCATGTGCTTGACATCTCTTTCGATGTCCGGTCACATTCTGCAGCAACTGTCAAAGCCCCTTGTCTAGAGAACCAGCCGCTACCTGCTAGCATGGGGTTTGACGGGGAGGGAGGGGACAGGGAGACTGAGACTGAGAGAGAAAATTATGTGTTAGAAATGGGAGACTGTGAGTGAGAGTTAGAGATGAGGCCCCATCCTGAAGCTTTTCAGTGATTGACTTTGAAAACCAAAATGGAGAGTGAAAGAAAGTGACTGTGTAAATAGATAGGAGATGGAGATAGACAAAGAGGGAGAGAGGGAGCACAGAGGACTGGGAGAAGGTAGAGCGAGGGAGGAGGTAGAGCGAGGGAGGAGGTAGAGAGAGGGAGGAGGTAGAGACAGGGAGGAGGTAGAGGGAGAAGGTAGAGACTGGGAGGAGGTAGAGCGAGGGAGGAGGTAGAGACAGGGAGGAGGTAGAGACAGGGAGGAGGTAGAGGGAGGAGGTAGAGACAGGGAGGAGGTAGAGTTGGAGGAGGTAGAGAGTGGGAGGACAGAGACAGGGAGGAGGTAGAGGGAGGAGGTAGAGAGTGGGAGGAGATAGAGAGAGGGAGGACAGAGACAGGGAGGAGGTAAGAGAGAGGGGGGAGGTAGAGACAGGGAGGAGGTAGGAGAGGGAGAGGTAGAGAGAGGGAGAACAGAGACAGGGAGGAGGTAGAGACAGGGAGGAGGTAGAGAGAGGGAGGACAGAGACAGGGAGGAGGTAGAGAGAGGGAGGAGGTAAGAGCCAGGGAGGAGGTAGAGACAGGGAGGAGGTACAGGGAGGAGTTAGAGACAGGGAGAGGAGGTAGGACAGGGAGGAGATAGAGAGAGGGAGGACAGAGACAGGGAGGAGGTAGAGAGAGGGACTGATTGGTTGACATCATTTCAAGTTTTAATGTCACGTGTACAGTGAAATGCCTTTTTTTACAAGCTCTAGTGAAAATAGAGGGTGAAGGAAAGTTGAGTAATTTTTGTAAGAATGTGAGATAGCGGGAGAGAAGAAGAGTTTGAAAAAATTGTAGGGAGGAATGTGAGACTAAAGGTGGAGAGAATGTGAGACTAAGGTGGAGACGAAGAGGGAGATGATGTGAGATGAAGAGGGAGGGACGGAGAAGGAGATGATGTGAGACAAAGAGGAGCAACAGAGAGGGAGATGAATGTGAGACGGAGAGGGAAGATGATGTGAGACGGAGAGGGAGATGATGTGAGACGGAGAGGGAGTGAATGTGAGACCGGAGAGGGAGATGATGTGAGACGGAGAGTGAGATGATGTGAGAATGGAGAGAATGTCTGAGGGAGAGAATATGAGACAGAGGGAATGTTGAGACGGAGGGACGTGAGGGGAGAGAAAAAAGATACAGCTCGGAAAGAATATTGCAGAAGAGAGAAAAGTGTGACACGTATAGCGAGAGAGGGAGATAGCAGCAGGGTTCTGAGGGGGATGTGGTGAGACGGAGATAGCAGCAGGATTCTGAGGGGATGGTGGTGAGACGGAGAGGGAGATAGCAGCAGGATTCTGAGGGGGATGTGGTGAGACGGAGAGGGAGATAGCAGCAGGATTCTGAGGGGGATGTGGTGAGGTGAAGTGGGGAGATGCTGTATCATTTCCACTTTCAGGGCATAATATTTGTAATATTTACATGAAAGCAGAGTGATGGAGTGCTGCATCAGATGACCTCCACAATCACCGACCTCAACCCATTTGAGATGGTTTGGGATGAGTTGGACACAGAGTAAAGGAAAAACAACCTACAAGTGCTCAGCATATTGTGGGAACTCCTTCAGACTGTGTGGAAAAGCATTCCAGGTTGAAGCTAGTTGAGAGAATGCCAAGAGTGTGTAAAGCTGTCATGAAGGCCAAGGGAACATTGGAAACTTTGCTCAATTGGTGTAACTGCCTTAATGTGAGGGACCCCAGGAAGAGTAGCTGTGGCCTTGGCAGGAACTAATGGGATCCTCTATAAATACAAATACAAATACACCAGGCTAAACCAGACCAGGCCTAGGGGACCCAGTTGGTGTGTGTGTATGTGGTTTGAGAGAGGCTTGTTGTTTACCTCACCTCCTCTTGGTCATGGGTCAAGGCTTCAGCTTTATTTAGCCTGACTGGATGACAATCATGTTGTTGTTCCTCTTTATCATTCAAAATGAATAAAGCAGCAATATCAGTATCACTATCAGCCCCTCAATCTCACCATCTCAATGTTAACTTCCTCTCTGAATACTTGTCTGGGAAACTCTTTTAGCTGTGAAAAACAGTAAACATATAAAAACTAATACATGCATATCACATTTGACTATCACATTAGAGCCCTAACCCCTGGGTAGACCAGAAACCAGAGAATCAACATCCCGGCCTCATTGCATTGTGGTCCTGCAGTGTAACGTTGAATCGGTCTGGATGTTGACACCCCATAATCGCTTGGTAATCTGTGTGTATGTAATGATATTCTAGCCCAGCCAGGCCGAGGATACTGCAGGGTTTGGGTGTGAAGGTCTTGCCAGCCGCCAGAGGTTTATTTTGGGTGTATTAAGCCATTCGATCACACGAGCTGAGCTGCTTTCACAGTATGGAAAGGCAAGGCCAGGCCAATGACAGAGGGTCTGGATAGAGAAAAGCAAAAGCCAGGACAGGACAGGATAGGCCAATGACAGAGGGGTCTGGGCATACAGAAAGGAAAAACCCACTACTGTCCCCCTGAGTTTGGAGGACCATATACACTACCGTTCAAAAGTTTTTGGTCACTTAGAAATGTCCTTGGTTTTGAAAGAAGCACATTTTTTGTCCATTAAAAATAACATCAAATTGATTCAGAAATACAGTTTAGACATTGTTAATGTTGTAAATGACTATTGTAGCTGGAAACGGCAGATTTTTTATGGAATATCTACATAGGCGTACAGAGGCCCATTATCAACAACCATCACTCCTGTGTTTCCAATGGCACGTTGTGTTAGCTAATCCAAGTTGATCATTTTCGTTGGGTGCAAGGCGCACCTTTCTCTGTAAATCCTAGACCACGTCGTGTGTGAAAAGCCCAGGAGGCCGGCCGTGTTTGAGGTACTGGAACTGGTGCGCTGGCACCACGATCATACTACACTCAAGTTACTTTAGGTCACCCGTTTTGCAATTCTAACGTTCAATCGAACAGTAACTGAATGCCTGGATGCCGTCTGCCTGCTTTATATAGCAAACTCAATTGATTCCATTCAAATCTCTCTCTCTCTCTCTCTCTCTCTCTCTCTCTCTCTCTCAACCCCTGGGTGTCTTCATTAGGCCCTGCTGTGCAGACTGGGACAGGGAGTGTGTCCCAAATGGCACCCTTTTCTTTATGTAGTGCACTACTACATAGGGAATAGGGTGCCATTTGGGACGAAGTCTGGGAGACAGCAGCAGTTCCAGCAGCTCTGCACACTACCCTTTGATAAAGGGGCACATCTTGTTATTTTTACGCACCACTCATGTGAAGGAAACACTAACTATGTAATTGAGTGGCTAACGAGATTAGTGTGAGTGTAACTGGATTGAATCCGAACTGGAAGCAGGTGATGTGATTCTTTGGGATCAGGTCTGGTTTGTCGGGGGGTGTTCTGAGGGACTGGGAAGGGTTCTGTGGGCTTGACTACTGGGCTTCTGGTTTCTCTCTTGCTCTCTCTCCCGAAGTGTATCACTTTTTCCTTTTTTTGTTGTTGCCATCTCTCTGCCTCTCTACTCTACCCTCTACCCCCTCTTCCCATTTGTCCCCCTCTTCCCATTTGTCCTCCTCTCCCTGCCTGCATCTGGCCCATGTCTGTCCAGCCATGGGTTTCTGTCATGTGCTTGACATCTCTTTCGATGTCCGGTCACATTCTGCAGCAACTGTCAAAGCCCCTTGTCTAGAGAACCAGCCGCTACCTGCTAGCATGGGGGTTTGACGGGGAGGGAGGGGACAGGGAGACTGAGACTGAGAGAGAAAATTATGTGTTCAGAAATGGGAGACTGTGAGTGAGAGTTAGAGATGAGGCCCCATCCTGAAGACTTTTCAGTGATTGACTTTGAAACCAAAATGGAGAGTGAAAGAAAGTGACTGTGTAAATAGATAGGAGATGGAGATAGACAAAGAGGGAGAGAGGGAGCACAGAGACTGGGAGAAGGTAGAGCGAGGGAGGAGGTAGAGCGAGGGAGGAGGTAGAGAGAGGGAGGAGGTAGAGACAGGGAGGAGGTAGAGGGAGAAGGTAGAGACTGGGAGGAGGTAGAGCGAGGGAGGAGGTAGAGACAGGGAAGGAGGTAGAAGAAGGAGGTAGGAGGACGGGAGTAGAGGGAGGAGGTAGAGACAGGGAGGAGGTAGAGGTAGAGAGTGAGGAAGGGACAAGGTAGAGAGGTAGAGAGTGGAGGACAGAGATCAGGGAGGAGGTAGAGGGAGGAGGTAGATGAGGTGGAGGAGATAAGAGAGAGGGAGGACAGAGACAGGGAGGAGGTAAGAGAGAGGGGGGAGGTAGAGACAGGGAGGAGGTAGAGAGAGGGAGAGGTAGAGAGAGGGAGACAGAACAGGGAGGAGGTAGAGACAGGGAGGAGGTAGAGAGAGGGAGGACAGAGACAGGGAGGAGGTAGAGAGAGGGAGGAGGTAGAGCACAGGGAGGAGGTAGAAGACAGGGAGGAGGTAGAGACAGGGAGGAGGTACAGGGAGGAGTTAGAGACAGGGAGGAGGTAGAGACAGGGAGGAGATAGAGAGAGGGAGGACAGAGACAGGGAGGAGGTAGAGAGAGGGACTGATTGGTTGACATCATTTCAAGTTTTAATGTCACGTGTACAGTGAAATGCCTTTTTTACAAGCTCTAGTGAAAATAGAGGGTGAAGGAAAGTTGAGTAATTTTTGTAAGAATGTGAGATAGCGGGAGAGAAGAAGAGTTTGAAAAAATTGTAGGGAGAGAATGTGAGACTAAAGGTGGAGAGAATGTGAGACTAAAGGTGGAGACGAAGAGGGAGATGATGTGAGATGAAGAGGGAGGGACGGAGAAGGAGATGATGTGAGACAAAGAAGGAGCAACAGAGAGGGAGATGATGTGAGACGGAGAGGGAGATGATGTGAGACGGAGAGGGAGATGATGTGAGACGGAGAGGGAGATGATGTGAGACGGAGAGGGAGATGATGTGAGACGGAGAGTGAGATGATGTGAGATGGAGAGAATGTCTGAGGGAGAGAATATGAGACAGAGGGAATGTGAGACGGAGAGACGGTGAGGGAGAGAAAAAGATACAGCTCGAGAAACAGAAATAATTGCAGAAAGAGAAAAGTGTGACACGTATAGCGAGAGAGGGAGATAGCAGCAGGGTTCTGAGGGGGATGTGGTGAGACGGAGATAGCAGCAGGATTCTGAGGGGATGTGGTGAGACGGAGAGGGAGATAGCAGCAGGATTCTGAGGGGGATGTGGTGAGACGGAGAGGGAGATAGCAGCAGGATTCTGAGGGGGATGTGGTGAGGTGAAGTGGGGAGATGCTGTATTCATTTCCACTTTCAGGGCATAATATTTGTAATATTACATGACAAGCAGAGTGATGGAGTGCTGCATCAGATGACCTCCACAATCACCGAACCTCAACCCAATTGAGATGGTTTGGGATGAGTTGGACCACAGAGTAAAGGAAAAACAACCTACAAGTGCTCAGCATATGTGGGAACTCCTTCAAGACTGTTGGAAAAGCATTCCAGGTGAAGCTAGTTGAGAGAATGCCAAGAGTGTGTAAAGCTGTCATGAAGGCCAAGGGAAACATTGGAAACTTTGCTCAATTGGTGTAACTGCCTTAATGTTGCGGGACCCCAGGAAGAGTAGCTGTGGCCTTGGCAGGAACTAATGGGGATCCTCTATAAATACAAATACAAATACACCAGGCTAAACCAGACCAGGCCTAGGGGACCAGTGGTGTGTGTGTATGTGGTTGAGAGAGGCTTGTTGTTTACCTCACCTCCTCTGGTCATGGGTCAAGGCTTCAGCTTTATTTAGCCTGACTGGATGACAATCATGTTGTTGTTCCTCTTTATCATTCAAATGAATAAAGCAGCAATATCAGTATCACTATCAGCCCCTCAATCTCACCATCTCAATGTTAACTTCCTCTCTGAATACTTGTCTGGGAAACTCTTTTAGCTGTGAAAACAGTAACATATAAAACATAATACATGCATATCACATTTGACTATCACATTAGAGCCCTAACCCTGGGATAGACCAGAAACCAGAGAATCAACATCCCGGGCCTCATTGCATTGTGGTCCTGCAGTGTAACGTGATCGGTCTGGATGTTGACACCCCATAATCGCTTGTAATCTGTGTGTATGTAATGATATTCTAGCCAGCCAGGCCAGGAATACTGCAGGGTTTGGGTGTGAAGGTCTTGCCAGCGCCAGAGGTTTATTTTGGGTGTATTAAGCCATTCGATCACACGAGCTGGAGCTGCTTTCACAGTATGGAAAGGCAAGGCCAGGCCAATGACAGAGGGGTCTGGGATAGAGAAAGCAAAAGCCAGGACAGGACAGGATAGGCCAATGACAGAGGGGTCTGGGATACAGAAAGGAAAAGCCCCACTACTGTCCCCTGAGTTTGGAGGACCATATACACTACCGTTCAAAAGTTTTGGGTCACTTAGAAATGTCCTTGGTTTTGAAAGAAAAGCACATTTTTTGTCCATTAAAATAACATCAAATTGATCAGAAATACAGTTTAGACATTGTTAATGTTGTAAATGACTATTGTAGCTGGGAAACGGCAGATTTTTTATGGAATATCTACATAGGCGTACAGAGGCCCATTATCAACAACCATCACTCCTGTGTTTCCAATGGCACGTTGTGTTAGCTAATCCAGTTGATCATTTTCGTTGGTGGCCAGGCGCACCTTTCTCTGTAAATCCTGACCACCGTCGCTGTGTTGAAAAGCCAGGAGGCCGGCCGTGTCTGAGGTACTGGAACTGGTGCGCCTGGCACCAACGATCATACTACACTCAAAGTTACTTAGGTCACCCGTTTTGCCCAATTCTAACGTTCAATCGAACAGTAACTGAATGCCTGGATGCCCGTCTGCCTGCTTTATATAGCAACTCAATTGATTCCCATTCAAAAATCCAATTTTCCTTAACCCTAAACTAACCTTAACCATAACCCCTAACCTAAACCTAATCCCAACTCGTAAACCTAACCAATAACCCCTAACCTTAAACCTAGCCCCTAAGCATAAAATAGCCATTTTACAAGTGAGGCCCGGCAAAATGTCCTCACTTCTCTGAGTTTTAGTTGGTTTAGTATTCTTGTGAGGACTTCTGTACTCACAAGTATAGTAAAATGTGACACACACCCACACACCACACACACAAACACACACACACACACACACACACACACACACACACACACACACACACACACACACACACACACACACAACACAACACACACACACACACACACACACACACACACACACACACACACACACACACACACACACAGAGGGAGAGAAAAAGCTCCCGCTTAGTGCAGGCAGGCCTTATAAATACTGGCCTTTATTATGAATTTGTTTTAGTCCCGTCTCCATGGTGAGGTTTCCCCACATGTTTATAGAAGCTGCTGTTATAAATTAAAATGGTCTCAACAATATTTAAGCTGCCGGGCCTTCCACCATGCTGCTGACGGGTAAACAGAGAGAGGGAGAGGGACAATGTAAGAGATGGAGAGAGGGTCCTTGGACCTGGGACTTCCCAGGAACGAGAACATGGGGTTCCCTGGGTCCGTAGAGGCAGCGTGTCACTATATTACGGTAGGTTAGTCTAGCACTATGTCAACGAGTGTAGTGGTGGTTGAGGTGATGACAACAGGGAGACAAGAGCAAGTCGAGCGAGAGAGGAAACACCTGTGCAGAGTGTGTATGTGTGTGTCTGCGTGTGTGTGGTGTGCGTTTTCACTTATTCTTTTGCACATGTCTTATGATGACACACACCACCATTTACAGTGCCTGCATCCTTGAAAACACACACACACACCTGGGGCATAGGAATTCAACCATGTAACGTGCAGAACATAATCTATTACTTGGAGCACCCTGAAATATCCACAGCAGGTCACGTCAAGGGCAGACATCAAAACATGGTGACAGGGATTTAGCAGCAATCGATGAAACTGACAGATTCCCCTAGGTACAGTGCATTCGGAAAGTATTCGGACCCTTTCCCTTTAAAAAAAATGTGTTACGTTACAGCCTTATTCTAAAATGTATTCAATTGAAGTTTTTCCTCATCAATCTACACACAATACCCCTTAATGACATAGCCGAAAACAGGTTTTTAGAAAGTTTTGCAAATGTATTACAAATAAAAAACAAAAATATCTTATTTACATTTGCTATGAGACTCGAAATTGTACTCAGGTGCATCCTGTTTCCATTGATCCTCCTTGAGATGTTTCTACAACTTGATTGTAGTCCACATGTGGTAAATTCAATTGATTGGACATGATTTGGAAAGGCACACACCTGTCTATATAAGGTTCCACAGTTGACACTGCATGTCAGAGCAAAAACCAAGCTATGAGGTCAAAGGAATTGTCCGTAGAGCTACGAGACAGGATTGTGTCGAGGCACAGATCTTGGGAAGAGAACCAAAAAATGTCTGCAGCATTGAAGGTCCCCATGAACACAGTGGCCTCCATCATTCTTAAATGGAAGACGTTTGGTACCACCAAAAATCTTCCTAGAGCTGGCCGTCCGGCCAAACTGAGCAATCGGGGGAGAAGGGCCTTGGTCAGGGAGGTGAACAAGTACCCGATGGTCACTCTGACAGAGCTCCAGAGTTCCTCTGTGGAGATGGGAGAACCTTCCAGAAGAACAACCATCTCTGCAGCACTCCACCAATCAGGCCTTTATGGTAGAGTGGCCAGATGGAAGCCACTCCTCAGTAAAAGGCACGACATCCCACTTGGAGTTTGCCAAAAGGCACCTAAAGGATTCTCAGACCATGACAAACAAGATTCTCTGGTCTGATGAAACCAAGATTGAACTCTGGTGCTCGCAGCATCATACTGTGGGGATGTTTTCAGTGGCAGGGACTGGGAGACTAGTCGGGATCAAGGCAAATATGAACGAAGCAAAGTACAAGAGAAATCCTTGATGAAAACCTGCTCCAGAGTGCTCAGGACCTCAGACTGTGGGCGAAGGCTCACCTTACAACAGGACAACGACCCTAAGCACACAGCCAAGACAACGCAGGAGTGGCTTCGGGACAAGTCTCTAAATGTCCTTGAGTGGCCCAGCCAGGGCCCAGGCTTGAACCTGATCAAACATCTGTGTGTGTGTGCAGCGACGCTCCCCATCCAACCTGTCAGAGCTTTAGAGGATCTGCAGAGAAGAATGGGAGAAACTGCCCAAATACAGGTGTGCCAAGCTTGTAGCATCATACCCAAGAAGACTCAAGACTGTAATCACTGCCAAAGGTGCTTCAACAAAGCACTGAGTAAAGGGTCTGAATACTTATGTAAATTTCATTTTGCTAATATTTCTAAAAACCTGTTTTTGCTTTGTCGTTATGGGGTATTGTGTGTAGATTGAGGAGGGGGAAAAAACAATTTAATCAATTTTAGAATAAGGCTGTAACATACAAAATATGGAAAAAGTGAAGGGGGTCTGAATACTTTCCGAATGCACTGTAGGTACAGTCTAGGTGACCTGTCACTGTCAGGACTAGAACACAGTTTACCATCTAGAACTTACATTTACTCACCATTTAAACTAGAGTGAATGGTTAATGTTGAGTTATATTGCTTTCCTATTAGGTTGTATAGGTTCTGTATATCTGCCATTGATCATGGTTGACATGTTGCCAAAGGCCACCATTAGAAACACACGTTTGAAAGGTAATGGCAATGTAAAGCAATGGATTTTTTTTTACCGTCCTAGGGTTCTTTACACAGCTGGAGAGGAGACAAGAGGCCTGCTTTCTAAGCACTACTGTAGTGCACCTTCACTCACATACGTCACAGTCCTCAATGTCTTCACTATCCTCACTGTTCTCACAGTCCTCACTGTCTTCACTATCCTCACTGTTCTCACAGTCCTCACTGTCCTCACTGGTAACACTGGTGGAAGTCAACAGGCCGGCTAGCTGGCTGGCTGACTGACTGGCTGACCCGTCATAGTGGTGGGGCTACGGGGTGAAATTTCCCCTAGGTACAGATCTAGGATCAGCTTCCCCTTCTCGAATTATAACCTTAATCATGTTGTGACGTGACTATCATTAATCTGATGACTGTTATGTATTTTATGTTTAATTGATACTCAATTTATTTAATCATGTAACAATTAAATCATTAGGAATTTGGGGCACCATGTGAAAAGTTGTTTAATGAGTTACTGTCTCCCGAAATAATTCAAGAATATATAGATATCATAACAGCCACTAATTCATTATTTCCTCATATCAGTCTCATTCTGAACGTCGGAGACTTCGTAAATCTGCACAAACCCGGGTCTCACTGATCATTCCGTACCATACAAATTGATTTGATTATTAATTTACTAACACTAAATGATAACAGGATACACACACACACGGTATAGGTTGTTGATTGGAAACTTAATATGACAACAACAAGTCCCTAGTGGACTAACACAATATGACACTTGTTACGCAAGATGGAGATTGAAAGAGAGCGAGAGAGAAAGAAAGAGATGCAACACTTGGATACATTTGGGAACTACACTCGCAATAACCCTAAAACCTTGCTGCAAACTGCCGCTCTTATGGGTAAGAAGTAATGCATCTATTTACGTGTTATGGGTCTTCGTCTGGTATCTCTGATGGACCCAGGCCTTTGTGGACAGGGTTCCGCTTGGTGAGGAGGGTTCGATTGGGCCTTCTTATTTCAGATGGCCTTCTCCTTCATTCTCTGGTGTAAGTCTCTGATTGTCCACAAGAGGTCACAATGTCCTTCTTAGTTGTCTGTTTACTTGCACTCATTCTAGAAGAGGGGTCTCCTGAGGATGGCTAATCAGCCGTGTCGATGATCCCAGATTGGTGAGGAAAGTGCACAATGATTTGAAGAGAATAACCGGATGGTCCTACTTAAATTCACCTTCTTAGATACAGTATAGCTACTCAATCGTAGCATTGATTGTTAAGAGGTTATTTTGTCTTCTTCAACCTCATGTTGCGTTCCGGAGTCATGGACTATCGTAGATCTCGCTGCAGCTGTGGTCCGTTTTAGTCTGATATGTTAATTCTTAATTCAAATGCTTTATACCCTCGGGTAAAAAGGGGGTGTTTACGTCATGCTGACACGCTCTCTGAGCTCCCTGGGGCATGGCTGGTTACGAGGCAAGATATCACAATTTACAATGATCTCGTTAGAGAACTAAAATCACAATCTTATCGTCACAAAAACATTAATTTTATATTTAGGCTAGTTACATTAACAATAAACAAATGCAGTAAACAAAAGTCGAATGGAGATCCAAATAACCAAAACATAGCCTACAGCCTACTGCAGTGAGATACAGCCTACTGTAGTGAGATACAGCCTACAGCCTAGTGCAGTGAGATACAACCTCCAGCCTACTGCAGTGTGATACAGCCTACAACCTCCAGCCTACTGCAGTGAGATACAGCCTACAACCTCCAGTCTACTACAGTGAGATAAAGACTACAGCCTCCAGTCTACTACAGTGAGATACATCCTCCAGCCTCCAGTCTACTACAGTGAGATACAGCCCACAGCCTTCAGTCTACTACAGTGAGATACAGCCTCCAGCCTACAGCAGTGAGATACAGCCTCCAGCCTCCAGTCTACTACAGTGAGATACAGCCTACAGCAGTGAGATATAGCCTACAGCCTCCAGTCTACTACAGTGCGATACAGCCCACAGTCTACTCGCTCATGTAGATACAGGCTACGCCTTCAGTCTACTAACAGTGGGATACACCGACAGCCTCCAGTCTGCTGCAGTGAATACGTCTACAGCTCCCGTTACTACACGTGAATACAGCACCTACTGCAGTGAGGTACAGCTTACAGCCTCCAGTCTACTACAGTTAAGATACAGCAACCAGCTACTGACAGTGAGATACAGCCTTTAGTCTATACAGTGAGATACAGCCTACAGCCTTTAGTCTACTACAGTGAGATACAGCTACAGCTTCCAGTCTACAACGAGTGAGGATACAGTGTACAGCCTCCAGTCTCTACAGTGGCGAATACAGCCCACAGTCTACTGCAGTGAGTATAACAGGTACAGCCTTCAGTCACTACAGTGGGATACAGCCTACAGCCTCCAGTCTACTGCAAGTGAATACAGCCTACAGCCTCCAGTCTACTACAGTGAGATACAGCAATACTGCAGTGAGGTACAGCTTACAGCATCCAGTCTACAACATGAGATACAGCGTACAGCCTCCAGTCTATGCAGTGAGATACAGCCTTTTAGTCTACTACAGTGAGATACAGCCTACAGCCTTTAGTCCTACTACAGTGAGATACAGCCACAGCCTCCAGCTACAACAGTAGAGATACAGCCTACAGCCTCAGTCTACTACAGTGAGATACAGGTCTACTGCAGTAATGATCTCCTACAGCCCACAGTTCTACTACATGAGAGATACAGCCTTCAGTCTCTCTGCAGTCAAGATACAGCCTACAGCCTTCAGTTACTACAGTGAGATACGCCCCAGATCTACTACAGTGAGATACAGCCTTACAGCTCCATCTACTACAGTGAGATACAGCCTACAGTCCATTTAGTCTACTACGTGAGATACAGCTACAGCTCATCACTAAGTGAGATCTCTACACCTACGCATGATTACAGCCTACTGCAGTGAGATACAGCCTACAGCCTAGTGCAGTGAATACGCCTAGTGCAGTGAGATACAGCACAACCTCAGCCTACTGCAGTGAGATACAGCCTACATCCTCAGTCTACACGTGAGATACAGCCGCATCTACTGCAGTCGATACGCCTCTGCGTGAGATACAGCCTACAGCTATGCAGTGAGATACAGCCTACAAGTGTCAGCTACTGCAGGTAGATAATAGCTACAGCACGTCTACTCAGTGAGATACAGCACAGCCTCCAGTCCTACTAGTGAGATACAGCCTACTGCAGTGAGATACAGCCTACAGCCTCCAGTCTATACAGTGAAGATACAGCCCACAGTCTACTGCAGTGAGATACAGCCCACAGTCTACTGCAGTGAGATACAGTCCTACAGCCTCCAGTCCTACTACAGCCGAGATAAAGCCCACAGTCTACTGCAGTCAGATACAGCCTACAGCCACAGTCTACTACAGTGAGATACAGCCTACAGTCTACTACAGTGAGATACAGCCTACTGGAGTAAGATACACTACTGCAGTGAGATACAGCCTACAACCTCCAGTCTACTACAGTGAAATACAGCCTACTGCAGTAAGATCAGCCTACACCCACAGTCTACTGAGTGAGATACAGCCTAGTGCAGTGAGATACAGCCTACAACCTCCAGCCTATTGCAGTGAGATACAGGCTACAACCTCCAGTCTCTACAGTGAGATACAGTCTACAGCCCACAGTCTACTGCAGTGAGATACAGTCTACAACTCTCCAGTCTACTACAGTGAGATACAGCCTACTGCAGTAAATACTACTTACAGCCCACATCTACTGCAGTGGAGATACAGCCTTCAGTCTACTGCAGTGAGATACAGCCTACAGCCTCCAGTCTACTACAGTGAGATACAGCCTACAGTCTACTGCAGTCAGATACAGCCTACAGCCCACCGTCTCCTACAGTGAGATACAGCCTCCAGTCTACTCACAGTTAGATACAGCCTACTGCAGTGAGATACAGCCTACAGGCTACTGCAGCGAGATACAGCCTCCAGTCTACTACAGTGAGATACAGCCTCCAGTCTACTACAGTGAATATATAGGCTACAGTCTACTGCAGTGAGATACAGCCTACAGCCTCCAGGCTACTACAGTGAGATACAGCCTACAGTCTACTGCAGTGAGATACAGTCTACAGCCTACTGCAGTGAGATACAGCCTCCAGTCTACTACAGTGAGAATACAGCCCACAGTCTACTGCAGTCAGATACAGCCTACAGCCCACAGTCTACTACAGTGAGATACAGCCTACAGCCTCCAGTCTACTACAGTGAGATACAGCCTACTGGAGTAAGTAACAGCCTACGCAGTGAGATACAGCGTACAACCTCCAGTCTACTACAGTGAGAACAGCCTACTGCAGTAAGATACAGCCTACAGCCCACAGTCTACTGAGGTGAGATACAGTTTACAAGCCTCCAGTCTACTGCAGTGAGATACAGCCTACAGCCTCCAGTCTACTACTAATATATACCTACAGTCTACTGCGTGAGATACAGCCTACAGTCATACTGCACTTGAGATACAGTCTACAGCCACTGCAGTGAGATACAGCCTTCAGTCTACTGCAGTGAGATACAGCCTCCAGTCTACTACAGTGAGATACAGCCTACAGCCTTCAGTCTACTACAGTGAGATACAGCCTACAGCCTCCAGTCCTACAGTGAGATATAGCCTACAGCCTCAGTCTACTACAGTGAGATACAGTCTACAGCCTTCAGCCTACTACAGTGAGATATAGTTTACAGCCTTCAGTCTACTGCAGTGAGATACAGCCTACAGCCTCCAGGCTACTGCAGTGAGATACAGCCTTCAGTCTACTACAGTGAGATACAGCCTACAGCCTCCAGTCTACTACAGTGAGATACAGCGCCTACAGCCTCAGTCCTACTACAGTGAGATACAGCCTACATCCTACAATCTACTGCAGTGAGATACAGCCTACAGCCTGCAGGCTACTGCAGTGAGATACAGCCTATAGCCTACAATCTACTACAGTGAGATAAAGCCTACAGCCTACTGCAGTGAGATACAGCCTATTGCAGTGAGATACAGCCTACAGCCTACTGCAGTGAGATACAGCCATGCACAGTTGTCTTGTCAAACAAATAACCCTATAGGCCTGTTTCAGACATGGAAAATCATGCCGCTCATGAGTACAGCAACACGTTGTGATATGGCACAATACAATTCTGTGGATTGAATTTGACCCAAGTAATTAATTAAGCAAAGTCTATAAGCTACTATAAATCTGTTTTTAATACGTACAGTTCCATTTACAACCACGAAAGCAATAGGCAACCAAGAAAACCATAATAGAATGAGTCTTTTTCCATGATGAAACATACCCATATGTACACTGAACAAAAATATAAACGCAACATGTAAAGTGTTTGTCCCATGTTTCATGAGCTGAAAGAAAATATCCCAGAAGTCTTCCATACGCACAAAAAGCTTATTAACTCTCACATTTTGTGCACACATTTGTTTACATCCCTATTAGTGAGCATTTCTCCTTTGCAAGATAATCCATTCACCTGACAGGTGTGGCATATCAAGAAGCTGATTAAACAGCATGATYATTACACAGGTKCAYCTTGTACTGAGGACAATATAAGGCCACACTAAAATGTACAGTTTTGTTACACAACACAATTCCACAGCTGTCTGAAGTTTTGAGGGAGCGTGTAATTGGCATGCTGACTGCTGGAATGTTCACCAGAGCTGATGTCATAGAATTGAATGTGCATTTCTCTACTATAAGCTGCCTCCAACATAGTTTTAGAGAATTTGGCAGTACGTCCAACTGGCCTAACAAGCGCAGACCACGTGTAACCACGCCAGCCCAGGACCTCCACATCCAGCTTTTTCACCTGCGGGATCGTCTGAGACGAGCCACCTGAAACTGTGGGTTTGCACAGAGTGAAAAGAACAACCTTTGGCAGTTGCAAACTCTTTTAAATGTGTGTTCTTTAAATAATGGTGGTCAGTAGAATGTTTTGTGTGAAATAAAAATATGAAATCATGGAACACTGAAACGAACACAGTTTTTTCCAGACATTGTAAAAGTGATGGAATTAGGGCCCCCCCCCCTTTTCTAATGTGTCAAGAAATAGTGGTGTCGTAATAGTATGAGCTGTTGGAGAGCGATGTGTTGATGGTTACTCTCAATCACACACACACGCACCGTACCAGTTACAGAAGATGCCAGTATCCACAAACCAAACCGTGACACACTCTAGCTCTTTGTATATACACAGGATTTAACATTCATAGGCACAGCATCTTAGAACCTTTTAACTGAGTGACGCTTCAAAGAACGTCTTAGTTTCAATCCCAAATGGCACCCTATTCCCTATACAGTGCACTACTTTTGACCAGGGCGCATAGGGCACTATGTAGGGAATACGGTGCCATTTGGGGAACAGCCTCTCTCTCAAAAGGACACAATGCGTTTCCCGGTAGGACTGCAATTAAGACAGGGGAGTGAGGAACGTAATCACGGTGGTGACTGTTTCAGTGAGTCCCAAATTGCACCCTATTCCCTATATAGTACACTACTTTTAACCAGAGCCCTATTGGTCCTTGTCAAAAGTAGTGCACTATAAAGGCACTAGGATGTCATTTGGGATGCAGACCTCATTTCACAATTCTGAGGAAGCCTGGCTGGGAGATTTCAGCTGAGATAGTTCAAAAGGGGGACTTCTAGAGGTAGTAATTGTAGGTCACATTTCCTTTTTTGTAATGGCTGGTGATCCTGCACCTTTGACCATTGTCTAAGAGCACATGGACTCCGTCATCATTAGTGCTTCGCAAAGCTCAGGTCAGCTAACCTCAAGTCAATCGAGTGTGTCTATGTGTGTATGTGTATGTGTGTGTGTGTGTGTTTCTGTCTGTGTGTATGTGTGTGTGTCCTTGTGTAGGTGTTTTCACTTTTGTGCATGTTTGTGTATGCATATTCATGGGTCTTTTTGTGACTGTTTTTATGTGACTGTGTGTGTGGGTCTGTGTGCTGCATATGCATGTGTGTGTTTTATCATACAGCGTATACATGGCTGACCAGTTATATTGGCCTCCCTGTTGTGGGCGCAGCGTTAACAATATTTGAACGTAATGACTGTGCTATAACTGCCACACTCATAATATTGTTTTCCTTTCTGCCTCCCTGTTAACTGTTATTCTCAGGGTTACTCCAGTTCTCCTATTCCCCTGAAATAACTGTTATTCTCAGGGTTACTCCAGTTCTCCTATTCCCCTGAAATAACTGTTCATCTCAGGGTTACTCCAGTTCTCTTTCTGTTTGTTATTATTACTCAACCCAACCCTTCCTCTATTTCCTCCCCTCTGTTCTCTCTTTTTCTGTCTTTCTCAGTTCCTCCCGCTTCATCTGTCTTTCTACTTCCCTTCCTTCTGCTTTCTTTCTCAACGTCACCTTCCTCCATTACCATTCATCCCTCTTTTACATTTTTATTTTTTTTACTTTTTACCCCCTTTTTCTCTCCAATTTCGTCATATTATGATCTTGTCTCATCGCTGCAACTACCCAACGTGCTTGGAAAAGGCAAAGGTCGAGTTATGCATCCTCCAAAACAAGACCCGCCAAACCCGCTCGCTTAACCCAGAAGCCAGCCGCAGCAATGTGCAGTGCCTTAGACCGCTGCACCACTCTGGAGGCCCATCCCTCTTTCTTTCCCAACGCCACCTTTATCCGTCACCACTCATCCCTCTTTCTTTCCCAACGCCACCTTTATCCGTCACCACTCATCCCTCTTTCTTTCTCAACGCCACCTTTCTCCGTTACCACTCATCCCTCTTTCTTTCTCAACGCCACCTTTCTCCGTTTACCACTCGATTACCCTCTTTTTCTCCAACGGCAACCTTTCTCCGTTACCACTCATCCCTCTTTCTTTCTCAATGCCACCTTTCTCCGTTACCACTCATCCCTCTTTCCTTCCCAACGCCACCTTTCTCCGTTACCAGTCATCCCTCTTTCTTTCTCCTCTCCTCCTCTACTGTCTCCCCTTTCTCTCTAACTTTTTCTCTCTAACTTTATCTCCTTCCTCTGTCTCGCCCTTTCTTCTTTGTCCCTCCTTTTCCATCCCTCCTTCTCTCCCCCCCTCTCTCTTGCTCCTGCCCTCTCTCCACCAGTTTACCTGACTCTGCAGGTTAGTCCTTGTTAACAGGCTCTATGATGAGGGGAGGCAGGAGAAAACACTGCCTATACCCTATACATTTTTCTCAAAAGTCGTGTCATCTGGGACTCGCCACGGTCAGCCTTCAGATACGGCAACATCCGCTGCTTCTGTTCACTACCAAGATTATTCTACCCCTCATGACATTTTTACAGTCAGGGTCTAAGTTTCAAGAAATCTTCAGGAAATACGGCCATTCTGTGGTACCTATTTTTCCTTTACTGATTTATTTTGAAAGAATCTGATGAAGGATTTCAACCAGTGGAGAATAACTATGTGGTGTGACAAGTACTTCAAGGCAGTGGCTTGTGTCCGAATACCCATACTTGTGACTTAAATAGTAGGCAATGAGTATGCGAGAAGAAAAAAAATTAATAGTATGCAACATTTGGAAAATCAAGTATACTTTAAATTCCCGGATGTCATACTCACGTCGGCTTGGACAACAGTCTTGGATTTCTGTTCTCACTGAAAACTGTTTCTTGTTCTCTTGGCCTTCGTCAGAGGGTTTAAACAAAATACTAAAGCATCTTTTGATTTCTGAATGTATCCGAACCGAGAACTCAGGACTTGGATGTGTTATTGATGTAATGATAATCAGGCCTTTTGAGTTGAACATTTAGATTTTTTTGTTTTGTATTCTAGGCTCCCTATTTCATTATTTAATTTATGGATCAAGCCTTAGCAGTCATTCTGATCTCGTTTCCAATTATCAGTGCTTATGTTTATTATTATTAATTTATCAGTGCTTACGTCTATTATTATTAATTTATCAGTGCTTATGTTTATTATTATTAATTTCCGATGCACTCGACTTCTTCTCTGCCTTTTGATTTGAACATTTTAATAGTTCTGGTGTGTACTAGACTATTTGATTTAATTATTCTGGTGTGTACTAGACATATTTGATTTATAGTTCTGTGTGTACTAGACTATTTGATTTAATAGTTTCTGTGTGTACTAGACTATTTGATTTATAGTTCTGGTGTGTACTAGACTATTTGATTTATAGTTCTGGTGTGTACTAGACTATTTGATTTAATAGTTCTGGTGTGTACTAGACATTGATTAATAGTTCTGGTGTGTACTGACTATTTGATTTAAGTTCTGGTGTGTGTACTAGACTATTTGATTTAATAGTTCTGGTGTGTACTAGACTATTTGATTTAATAGTTCTTGGTGTGACTAGACTATTTGTTAATAGTTCTGGTGTGTACTAGACTATTTGATTTAATAGTTCTGTGTGTGTACTAGACTATTTTGATTTTATAGTTCTTGATGTATATGACTATTGATTTAATAGTTGTGTGTACTAGACTATTGATTGAATAGTTCTGGTGTGTTACTAGACTATTTGATTATAGTTCTGGTGTGTACTAGACTATTTGATTTAATAGTTCTGGTGTGTACTAGACTATTTGATTTAATAGTTCTGGTGTGTACTAGACTATTTGATTTAATAGTTCTGTGTGTGTACTAGACTATTTGTATTTAATAGTTCTGGTGTGTACTAGACTATTTTATTTAATAGTTCTGGTGTGTGTACTAGACTATTTGATTTAATAGTTCTGGTGTGTACTAGACTATTTGATTTAATAGTCTGGTGTGTACTAGACTATTTGATTTAATAGTTCTGGTGTGTACTAGACTATTTGATTTAATAGTTCTGGTGTGTACTAGACTATTTGATTTAATAGTTCTGGTGTGTACTAGACTATTTGATTAATAGTCTGGTGTGTACTAGACTATTTGATTTAATAGTTCTGGTGTGTACTAGACTATTTGATTTAAATTCTGGTGGTACTAGACTATTTGATTTAATAGTTCTGGTGTGTACTAGACTATTTGATTACATTTTTATGTTACCTCACTATAGTTTCAATAATAAATGTTGAAATGGAACCAAATTCCATTTCTGTCTTCAGTATTTTTTTTAAAACAGGATAGATGGGCTATATGGTCTACTATGGTATAGGTTGAATGTGATAGTCTGTCTATAACCAGCCTGAGTAGGCCTATAACTCCATTAGGTTGAATGTGATAGTCTGTCTATAACCAGCCTGAGTAGGCCTATAACTCCATTAGGTTGAATGAGATAGTCTGCCTATAACCAGCCTAAGTAGGCCTATAACTCCATTAGGTTGAATGAGATAGTCTGCCTATAACCAGCCTGAGTAGGCCTATAACTCCATTAGGTTGAATGAGATAGTCTGCCTATAACCAGCCTAAGTAGGCCTATAACTCCATTAGGTTGAATGTGATAGTCTGCCTATAACCAGCATGAGTAGGCCTATAACACCATTAGGTTGAATGAGATAGTCTGCCTATAACCAGCCTAAGTAGGCCTATAACTCCATTAGGTTGAATGAGATAGTCTGCCTATAACCAGCCTGAGTAGGCCTATAACTCCATTAGGTTGAATGAGATAGTCTGCCTATAACCAGCCTGAGTAGGCCTATAACTCCATTAGGTTGAATGAGATAGTCTGTCTATAACCAGCCTGAGTAGGCCTATAACTCCATTCTTATTCTATTCAGAGTTTAGAGAAATTAATCAAATTGGTAGTGAGCTATTATCAGGCTGGTTAATGCGATGCATATGTCTCCTGAATTTGTAAATTCTACTCATCCAATCAGGACCTACTCATCCAATCAGGAGCTGCTACTGCATTGTGGGTGTGGCATACTGCACACTTCTTACTTAACACTATGTGCTAAATAGTAGTATGCGACGATGAGTAAATAGTATGCAGTTTAAGTACAGTGCCTTCAGAAAGTATTCACACCCCTTTTTAAATCAGTATCTAATCTCTGTACCCCACACACACAATTATCAATAAGGTCCCTCAATCAAGCAGTGCATTTCAAACACAGATTCAACCACAAAGACCAGGGAGGTTTTCCAATGCTTCGCAAAGAAGGGCACCTCTTGGTAAAAATAGAAAAGCAGACATTGAATATTCCTTTGAGCATGGTGAAGTTATTAATTACATTTTGGATGGTGTATCAATATACCCAGTCACTACAAAGATACCGGTGTCCTTCCTAACTCACTTGCCAGAGAGGAAGGAAACCGCTCAGGGATTTCACCATGAGGCCAAAGGTGACTTGAAAACAGTTACAGAGTTGAATGGCTGTGATAAGAGAAAAATGAGGATGGATCAACAACATTGTAGTTACTCCACAATACTAACCTAATTGACAGAGTAAAAATAAGGAAGCCTGTACAGAATGAAAATATTCCAAAACATGAATCCTGTTTGCAACAAAGCACTAAAGTAATACTGGAAAAAATATAGCAAAGCAATTAACTTTTTGTCTGGAATACAGTGTTATGTTTGGGGCAAATCTAATACAACACAATATTGAGTACCACTCTCCATATTTTCAAGCATAGTAGTGGCTGCATCATTTTTGAGGTGTGCTTGTAATCGTTAAAGACTGGAGTTTTTCAGGATAAAACAGAAACAGAATGGAGCWAAGCACAGACAAGATCCTAGAGGAAAACCTGGTTCAGTCTGCTTTCCGCCAGACACTGGGAGATGAATTCCCCTTTCAGCAGGACAATAACCTAAAACACAAGGCCAAATATACACTGGAGTTGCTTACCAAGAAGACAGTGAATGTTCCTGAGTAGCCAAGTTACAGTTTTGACTTAAATCTACTTGAAAATCTATGGCAAGACCTGAAAATGGTTGTCTAGTAAACATCAACAACCAATTTGACAGAGCTTGAAGAATTTTGAGAAGAATAATGGGCAAATGTTGAACAATCCAGGTGTGGAAAGCTCTTAAAGACTTATCCAGAAAGACTCACAGCTGTAATCAATGCCAATGGTGCTTCTACAAAGTATTGGCTTTATAGGGGTGTGAATAGTTAAGTAAATTAGATATTTCTGTTTTTCATTTTCAAAAAATTGTCTAAAAACATGTTTTCACTTTGTCATTGTGGGGTATTGTGTGTAGATGGGTGAGGACATTTTTTAAATGTAATCCATTTTGAATTCAAGCTGTAATACAACAAAATCTAGAATAAGTCAAGGGGTGTGAATACTTTCTGAAGGCACAGTATATAGTATGCTACTATGGGTATTCGGATATGGCCACTATGCAGAGGAGATTAAATATTTATATATTTGAGAAAGGAATGCGCATTAGATGTCTTAAGTTCCCTGTGCTGTTTTGGTTAGAGGGCTGCTCAGTGCTCTGGTGGCCTCGATGGCCTGTGTCTTGGCCCTGAGATTAAAGCCATGTCAGCAGGTGTGTGATGAGACCTCACAGACTTCATCTCTTTCTCTCACTCTCTCACTCTGGCAATCATCCTCTTTTCTCTCTGTCTGTCTCTGGCCATTTATCTCTCCCCTTTGTTTGTCTGTCTTTAACTCTGCCCACCACCACTTTCTTTCTCTTACTCTCTTTCCCTCGCTCTTTTCATAGCCTCCCCTCTTTCTCTCTCTCTCTTTCTTTATCTCTCTCGCTCTCAGCTACACACTCTCTCTATTCCTATTCCCTTTACTGGTCAATCGATCATTTCGACCCCGATGTCAAAAATGTCCCCAGTCAGTTTCCTCAGTAATGTCCGAGTGATGGTCCTCTGGCCTTTAGTGGAGCTCAGATCGGATGACGATGGGGGGGTAGTGTGGAACGCCACGTAGGCCTACACAGCAGCCGTGTGATGGAGGACAGCAAATCAGCAAACCACTCCCTCAGGACTAAGGCTCAATCACTGTGAACTCTGGCCAACGCTGCACTGGAACAGTGTGATGGAGGGGGGCAGATGGGGAAACGGATGAAGAAAGGGGGGGAGAGAGAGGAAGGTGGACAGGGGGAGAGATTGTCCGAAAGGGATAAATAATTCAGAGAAGTATTATCTTTCCTCTTTCATCCTCCCATTCCTTCCATGGCCTGTCACCTAATTGATTGTAAAGAGGGGCACGGCGACGCAGAGAGAGAGAGAGAGAGAGGGGGGGGGGAGACAGAGACACTGAGACGGAGAGAGAGAGATGGTTGTGAGGTCTGGGGTCTGCTCACCAACCAAGATTTCACAAAATGGGACAAACACCAAATTGAGACTCTGCATGCAGATTTCTCGAAAATATCCTCTGTGTACAACGTAGAACACCAAATAATGCATGCAGAGCAGAATTAGGCCAATACCCACTAATTATCAAAATCCAGAAAAGGCAGCTAAATTCTACAACCACCGAAAAAAGAAGTGTATCCCAAACCTTCCATAACAAAGCCACACCTACAGAGAGATGAACCTGGAGAAGAGTCCCCTAAGCAAGCTGGTCTGGGGCTCTGTTCACAAACACAAAACACACCCCACAGAGCCCCAGACAGCAGACAATAGACCTAAGCAAATCATGAGAAAACAAAAGATAATTACTTACACATTGAAATAATTAACAAAAAAAACAGAGCAAACTAGAATGATATTTGGCCCTAAACAGAGAGTACACAGTGGCAGAATACCTGACCACTTGACTGACCCAAACTTAAGGAAAGCTTTGACTATGTACAGACTCAGTGAGCATAGCCTTGCTATTGAGAAAGGCCGCCGTAGGCAGACATGGCTCTCAAGAGAAGACAGGCTATGTGCACACTGCCCACAAATGAGGTGGAAACTGAGCTGCACTTCCTAACTCCTGCCCATGTTATGACCATATTAGAGACACTATTTCCCTCAGATTATACAGATCCACAAAGAATTCGAAAACAAACCCAATTTTGACAACTCCTATCTACTGGGTGAAATTCCACAGTGTTGCCATCACAGCAGCAATATTTGTGACCTGTTGCCACAAAAAAGGGCAACCAGTGAAGAACAAACACCATTGTAAATACAACCCATATTTGCTTATTTATTTTCCCTTGTGTACTTTAACCATCTGTACATTGTACAACACTAGAGGGGGAGACAGAGAGAGAGAAGAGAGGAGAGAGAAGACTACTGAGCCAGAGAGAGAGAGGAGACAGAGAGAGAGCTAATGAGCAGAGAAGAGAGGTAAGAGAGAGAAGAGAGAGAAGAGAGAGAGAGAGGAGACAGAGAGGGGAACAGAGAAGAGGAACAGAGAGGGAGACAGAGAGAGAGGAGACAGAGAGGGGAGACAGAGATACTGAGACAGAGAGAGACAGAGATACTGAGACAGAACAGAGAAAAGATAGACAGCGAGGGAGACTGAAGAGAGGGAGACGAGAGAAGAGACAGAGAGGGAGACGAACGAGACAGGGGAGACAGAGATACTGAAGAGAGACAGATACAGAGACAGAGACAGAGAGAAGATAGACAGCGAGGAGACTGAGAGCTTACAAAGTGGCCCACTTGATCCTGCAGAGGTTTCATCCCCCGCTGAGAGAGAGAAGAGGGCGAAGAGAAAGTGGGACGTGTTGAAAGCGATACAGGTTCATTAAATGTGTATTACAGTCATGGCCAAAAGTTTGAGAATGACACAAATATTAATTTTCACAAAGTCTGCTGCCTCAGTTGTATGATGTCAATTTGCATATACTCCAGAATGTTATGAAGAGTATCAGATGAATTGCAAAGTCCCTCTGGCCATGCAAAAGAAACTGAATCCCCAAAAAACATTTCCCACTGCATTTCAGGCCTGCCAAAAGGACCAGCTGACCTCATGTCTGATTCTTCGTTAACACAGGTGTGAGTGTTGACGAGGACAAGGCTGGAGATCACTCTGTCATGCTGATTGAGTTTGAATAACAGACTGGAAGCTTCAAAAGGAGGGTGGTGCTTCGAATCATTGTTCTTCCACTGTCGACCATGGTTACCTGCAAGGAAACACGTGCCGTCATCATTACTTTGCTTCACAGGCAAGGATATTGCTGCCAGTAAGATTGCACCTAAATCAMCCATTTATCGTATCATCAAGAACTTCAAGGACAGCGGTTCAATTGTTGTTGTGTCTCCTAAAGTTGATTCAGCTGCAGGATCGGGGCACCACCAGTACAGAGCTTGCTCAGGAATGGCAGCAGGCAGGTGTAAGTGCATCTGCACGCACAGTGAGGCGAAGACTTTTGGAGGATGGCCTGGTGTCAAGAAGGGCTGCAAAGAAGCCACTTCTCATCCAGGAAATACAGCAGGGACAAACTGATATTCTGCAAAAGGTACAGGGATTGGACTGCTGAGGACTGGGGTAAAGTCATTTTCTCTGATGAATCCCTTTCCGATTGTTTGGGGCATCTGGAAAAAAGCTTGTCCGGAGAAGACAAGGTGAGCGCTACCATCAGTCCTGTGTCATGCCAACACTAAAGCATCCTGAGACCATTCATGTGTGGGGTTGCTTCTCAGCCAAGGGAGTGGGCTCACTCACAATTTTGTATAAGAACACAGCCAAAAATTAAGAATGGTACCAACACATCCTCGGAGAGCAACTTCTCCCAACCATCCAGGAACAGTGGTTCTGGAGTCTGCGGATGATGATGTCACCTCTAACACGTGGTTCAGAAGTCTGAGGATGATGATGTCACCTCTAACACGTGGTTCTGGAGTCTGAGGACGATGATGTCACCTCTAACACGTGGTTCTGGGTTGTGTTTCCACACACACATGCAGGCTGACAGGCAGGCCCAGCTAAACACTAGTCTTTCATGTCAACCCCAGGCTTCATGTTTGAAGTCGTCAGATAAAGACATTAGCCAAGTCGTCTCTGTAA
>NW_019942561.1:66642-75688 GCF_002910315.2 Salvelinus sp. IW2-2015 | reverse complement strand
TGTGCAGACCTCACTACCCTGCGAAGCCTTACGGTTGGGCTGAGCAGTTGCCGTACCAGGCGTGATACAGCCCGACAGGATGCTCTCGATTGTGCAATCTGTAGAAGTTTGTGATGCTTTGGGTTGAAGAGAGCCTGCTGCGCCTTCTTCACCATTGTTGTCTGTGTGTGACCAATCAGTTTGTCCGTGATGTGTACGCCGAGAACTTAAAATTACTACCCTCTCCACTACTGTACCCGTCGATGTGGATAGGGGGGTGCTCCCTGCTCTGTTTCCTGAAGTCCACGATCATCCCTTGTTTTGTTGACGTTGAGTGTAAGGTTATTTTCCTGACACCACACCCGAGGCCCTCACCCCTCCCTGTAGCCGTCTCGTCCGTTGTTGGTAATCAAGCTCACCACTGTAGTGTCGTCTTATATTGAGTTGGAGGCGTGCATGGCCACGCAGTCGTGGTGGACAGGAGTACAGGAGAGGCTCAGAACGCCACCATTGTGGGCCCAGTGTTGAGATCAGCGGGGTGAAGACGTTGTTCACCTACCCTCACCACCTGGGGGCGGCCGAGAATTCCAGTTACCCAGTTTGCACAGGCGTCGAGACCCAGCGTCTCGAGCTTGGATGACGAGTTTTGAGGTACTAAGTGTAAATGCCTGAGCTGTAGTCGAGAACATAGATATTCCTCTTGTCCAAATGGGTTAGGGCAGGTGCAGGTGTGTTGCGAATTGCCCGTCTGTGACCTATTGGGCGGTAAGCAAATTGAGTGGGTCTAGAGTGTCCGTAGGTGGAGGTGACATGGTCCTTGACTAGTCTCTCAAAGCACTTCATGATGACGGAAGTGAGTGCTACGGGGCGGTAGTCGTTTAGCTCAGTTACCTTAGCTTTCTTGGGAACATGAACAATGGTGGCCCTCTTGAAGCATGTGGGAACAGCAGACTGGGATAAGGATTGATTGAATATGTCCGTAAACACACCAGCCAGCTGGTCTGCACATGCTCTGAGGACGCAGCTGGGGATGCCGTCTTGGCCTGCAGCCTTGCGAGGGTTAACACATTTAAATSTTTTACTCACGTCGGCTGCAGTGAAGGAGTGTCCGCAGGTTTTGGTAGCGGGCCATGTAAGTGGCACTGTATTTTCCTCAAAGCGAGCAAAGAAGTTGTTTAGTCTGTCAGGGAGCAAGACATCCTGGTCCGCGACTGGGCTGATATTCTTTTTGTAATCCGTGATTGACTGTAGACCCTGCCACATACCTCTTGTGTCTGAGCCGTTGAATTGCGACTCTACTTTGTCTCTATACTGACGCTTAGCTTGTTTGATTGCCTTGCAGAGGGAATAGCTACACTGTTTGTATTCGGTCATGTTTCCGGTCACCTTGCCCTGATTAAAAGCAGTGGTTCGCACTTTCAGTTTCACGTGAATGCTGCCATCAATCCACGGTTTCTGGTTTGGGAATTTTTTAATAGTTGCTGTGGGTATGACATCGCCGATGCACTTGCTAATAAACTCGCTCACCGATTTAGCGTATTCGTCAATGTTGTTGTTTGATAATGCGGAACATATCCCAGTCCACGTGATCGAAGCAATCTTGAAGCGTGGAATCAGATTGGTCGGACCAGCGTTGAACAGACCTGAGTGCGGGAGCTTCCTGTTTTAAACTCTGTCTATAGGCAGGGAGCAACAAAATGGAGTTGTGGTCAGCTTTTCCGAAAGGAGGGTGGGGAGGGCCTTATATGCGTCGCAGAAGTTAGAATAACAATGATCCAGGGTTTTGCCAGCCCTGGTAGCACAATTGATATGCTGATAGAATTTAGGGAGCCTTGTTTTCAGATTAGCCTTGTTAAAATCCCCAGCTACAATGAATGCAGCCTCAGGATATGTGGTTTCCAGTTTACATAGAGTCAAATGAAGTTCGTTCAGGGCCATCGATGTGTCTGCTTGGGGGGGAATATATACGGCTGTGATTATGATCGAAGTGAATTCTCTTGGTAGATAATGCGGTCGACATTTGATTGTGAGGAATTCTAAGTCAGGTGAACAGAAGGACTTGAATTCCTGTATGTTGTTATGATCACACCACGTCTCGTCAATCATAAGGCATACCCCCCCGCCCCTCTTCTTACCAGAAAGATGCTTGTTTCTGTCGGCGCGATGCGTGAAGAAACCGACTCCGATAGCGTGTCTCGAGTGAGCCATGTTTCCGTGAAGCAAAGAACGTTACAGTCTCTTATGTCTCTCTGGAATGCTACCCTTGCTCAGGATTACATCTACCTTGTTGTCAAGAGACTGGACATTGGCGAGTAGTATGCTCGGGAGCGGTGCGCKATGTGCCCGTCTCCGGAGCCTGACCAGAAGACCTCTTTGTCTGCCCCTTTTACGGCGTCGTTGTTTTAGTTCGCCGGCTGGGATCCGATCCATTGTCCCGGGTGGTGGGCAAAACAGTGGATCCGCTTCGGGAAAGTCGTATTCCTGGTCGTAATGATGGTGAGTTGACGTTGCTCTTATATCCAATAGTTCCTCCTGACTGTATGTAATAAAGCCTAAGATTACCTGGGGTAACAATGTAAGAAATAACACGTAAAAAAACAAATACWGCATAGTTTCCTAGGAACACGAAGCGAGGCGGCCATCTCTGTCGGCGCCGGACGTTGTCAAATGAGGGCAGTTCAAGAACGAGCAATGTATTTTTACCCATGCGAGATGGCAGATTTGTCAAAACAGACTGTCGAAAAACGTTGTTGAAACAATGTCCTAATTCAGTGTCTCATTGATACACACCCTGGATGTCGACAACACGGCCAGGTCCATCACTCGTGGATTCGTCACCGGGGTTCCAGTGGCTTTGGRGCTTCCTACTGAATTGTGGGCCAGTCAGGATATACTCCACTGTACTCCGCTAACATACACCTGAGAGCAAACGCCACTTCGCTCGCTGGCCTCCTTTGAACAGATGGATGCGATGGCCACCACAATCACCCCCCCCAACAAGTCTTGCAGTCTTGCCAGGGGCGTCCTGGAAACCCCTAGCCCTGGCTCCCCTTGAACTGTTGAGCATCTGTGTCTGTCCCTGACGAACAGAGACATCACTGGGGGGGTCATTCATTCTGCCTGTGACAGCCACCACCCACCATCCCCTCCCCCCTCAAGACCCCCCTCCATCCCCCAGGCAAAGTGATTGGTGGGGGGAAGAGTGAGGGCAGCGAAGGGCTTGACTGGCACCGTTCCAGGCTTTAGCAGTGGAGAAGTGGTAGTAGCTCTGCCTTGACTAACAGCCTCCTCAGAGAAGGGACGGCAAGACAGACTGTACACAGCACGGACACTGCCTTGTGCCATTTCTTGACACTGGATACTCCCACCTTATACAGGCTCAGCTGTCGCCTCTATATTCAATGAATGGGACAGTTTTTTCTCACAGTTTCGTTAACATCCCATAAGACCTTGTTAGTCATTTAGACTCATGTTAAATAATCCTGGTGTGAGAAATACTAGTGTTGACTTCTACTATAGACAATGTGTTTATCTACTGGTCCACAACAGGGTGATTCCGAGTTCCAGGCTCCTTCTTTGCCACTTCACACTGATCTAGCCACTGAGGAAGCCATTGTCATAAGAAAGCAATGAAAGCTTTCATTATGCAAACCAGCTCTCTAAGAAGCCAATGAAACGACGGGACGGGAGAGCAAGCGAAAACCCCTGGAGATGTATCCAGCATGTTATTGTGGCACTACCCACTCACACACCCCCACACCCACCCACCCACACCTTACCCACCCACCAAAGTAGAGTAAGTCAACATGATGGCAAGATGGCCAAGCCAAATCACTTGATTTATTTTTRTACTCTTCTCCGTCTGTCTCTGATGGTGAGCTGTGCTCCACCTACGTACTGCAGGGAGAAATGAAAGGAAGAGAGACGAGAAAGAGAGAGAGAGGCATCTGTTGGAGCCCATTGTATCTAGATTGCTCCCAAGAATGTTCCCCTGGCCACACACACTTTAGTCATATCTTTCCATGAAATACTGAACGCAGAGCTGGCAGGAAGAGAGGCTGCAGTAGATAGAACACATTGGCGTGCAGAGAAAATAATCAAGAAAAATGATTCATTTCCGGAAATAGCACACCTTTTACCGTAACAAAACATGTCCTGTATGTGACATAAATAGTACTGTCAGTAACATCTTTACAGTAAATAACTATTGTTTAATGATTGTTGTAGCTAAAATATATTTTTGGTCTCAGAGATTAGGTGGTGATAAAAATAACTAATTATGACCAAATCATCACAAATTATTGCCATACAAGAAGAAGGTGTAATGAATTAATGTTAATTCAAGCTGATCCCAACCTGCATTATTGCTTTGGTAAGTATTCATGTGATTTCATATGATTTATGCATGTATCCTATCGTAGTCAGATACTTATACAGTTCTATGAAAATCTAAAAAAAATATATGGTTGAAGGAGTGTACACACTCATATGACTCAAAGTGACATTTACAACGATAATAAACATGATCTTCTCATCCTTTTTATTTGCTCAKAAATGTCTTCCACCCAATTTCCAGGGGCAGTGGATTCCGTTCCGCTCTGCTCTTGTGTAATGTTGAGAGTAACATTTGCGGATCACTGTGCCATATGGTGACATTGATCAAGGGCAGATACTGTGGCTGGCACTGGTCCCTTTCCTSTAGCACTGCCTCAGCTCACTTGAATTGTCATTTGTGTTACTGGACCCAAYGTCTTCCCTTCCCTTCTCTTCTCTTCTCTTCCTACCAGGAAGCATACAATGCACCCGACACTCTACAGTGCATTACACGTTCCAGCAATTTAGAAAAACCCTCATTTCAAATCTCCAAACTCAATCTTATGTCATCAAGAGTGGGGGGGTGGAGACAGACTCTGGCGGACATTTTTATCAGTGAGAGAGCGTTTGAGCTGCTAGAAACCTCAAGGAAAGAAAATCTCCAGCGCTGCTGTAGTAACTTCCAACTGTTGGATTGGGTTCTCTTGTGTCTTTTGGGTTAAATTGTCAAGACGCTCATTAGAGAGTATTTACTGCCTCCGCTAATATGAGCCAGCCTTTCTCTTGACAACATGGCAGARTCCACTTCTCTTCAAAGAGAACAGGGCTTTCAGAGGACGGCTGCTGAGGGACCCCACCGATGGTGAGGCAGTCTGGACTGGGTCCTGAACAGGTGCAAGAGCAGTAGGTAGCCCGAGTAGGTGCCCACTACAAAAGCAGAAAGGTAACCGGCGGACACTTTTGTAAAGAGCTCATCAGTAAGTCTAGCAAGGCTTCAGTGGGGAGATGGGAGGAATTCACTGCCTCACTGCTTCACCACGTAGTCTATTCTCATTTGGGAAGTGTGTTTGAACTTACCTTTGATCAAATGGGAAGTGCGTTTGAACTTACCTTTGATCAAAGTCGGCACAAATCTTTCTGATCTGACTTGTTTAGGGGCTCCTGGAGCGTAGGTATTACTCCTCAGGAAATGGCAGTACTGACAGGGCTCTACGGTGTATTTTACTCCAATATGCACCTACATATTTTTCTGTGCTACCTGGACTTTTAAATTAGGAGCACCGGTGCGCCTAGAACAATTAAGGATTCTAGCTTTATTACCTCAAATATTTTTCATTGTGGTCCTAAATTTGTTTGTGTGCACGTACATTTTTCAATTAAGGTGCACACTTGCTCCTTGTCAAAAAGGTCAGCGCAGAGACCTGTTTAGAGAGACCATTCCCATTGGGTCTTTCAGCATTCTAATAATGTCACAAAGTCCATTCTGTCCTGGTTATTTTGGATGTTGACCGCCACAACCTCAAACAAGAACAATCACTCAACAGACAAGAAACACTGACAGAACTTCCAGTTAAACGTTTCCAATTGAGTGTTAAGTTCCAGAAACATTGCCACTGTCAATGCCATGTTCTATTCAAATCAAATAYGGTTTTATTTGTCACAGGGCTCTGTGCAGGCCAGTCAAGTTCTTCCACATCGATCTCGACAAACCATTTCTGTATGGACCTCGCTTTGTGCAAGGGGCCATTGTCATGCTGACACYGAAAATTKCCTTCCCCAAACTGTTGCCATAGAGTTGGAAGCACAGAATTGTCTAGAATGTCATTGTATGCTGTAGCGTTAAGATTTCTCTTCACTGGAACTAAGGGGTCTAGCCCGAATAATGAAAACAGCCCAGACCATTATTCCTCCTCCACTAAACTTTACAGTTGGCACTATGCATTCAGGCAGGTAGCGTTCTCCTGGTATCCGCCAAACCCAGATTCGTCTGTCGGACTGCCAGATGGTGAAGCGTAATTCATCACTCCAGAGGACGTGTTTCCACTGCTCCCGAGTCCAATGGCGGCAAGCTTTACACCACAACACTTGGCATTGCGCATGGAGATCTTAGGCTTGTGTGCTGCTGCTCGGCCATGGAAACYCATTTCATGAAGCTCCCGATTAACATTTATTGTGCTGATGTTGCTTCCAGAGGTAGTTTGGAAGTCAGTAGTGAGTGTTGCAACCGAGGACAGACTATTTCTACACGCTTCAAGATTTGGCGGTCCCAGTTCTGTGAGCTTGTGTGGCTATACCACTTCGCGGCCGAGCCGTTGTTGCTCCTAGATGTTTCCACTTCACAATAACAGCACTTACAGTTGACTGGGGCAGCTCTAGCAGGGCAGAAAGTCACTGAGCTCTTCAATAAGGCCATTCTTCTGACAATGTTTGTCTCTGGAGATTGCTTGGCTGTGTGCTCGATTTTATGCACCTGTCAGAAGAATGGGTTTGGCTGAAAYAGCCAAATCCACTAATTTGAAGAGGTGTCCACATACTTTTGTATATATATTGTATGTACATATAGGTAGGGGTAAAGTAACTAGGCAACAGGGTAGATAATAAACAGTAGAAGTAGCGTGTGATGAGTCAAAAAAGTTAGTGAAAAAGGCTCAATGCAGATAGTCTGGGTAGCTATTTAGTTAACTATTTGGCAGTCTTATGACTTTGGGGTAGAAGCTGTTCAGGGTCTTGTTGGTTCCAGACTTGGTACATCGTTACCGCTTGCCGTACGGTAGCAAAAAGAACACTCTATGACTTAGACGGCTGGAGTCTTTGAAAATGTTTCGGGCCTTCCTTTGACACCACCTGGTATAGAGGTCCTGGATGGCAGGGCCGTATGCACTACCCTCTCTAGCTATCTGTAGCAGTTGCCATTCCAAGCGGTGATGCAACCAGTCAAGATGCTCTTAATGGTGCAGCTGTTGAACTTTTTGAGGATCTGAGGGCCCATGCCAAATATTTTCAGCCTCCTTAGGGGGAAGAGGCGTTGTCTTTGTGCCTTCTTCACGACTGTGTTGGTGTGTGTGGACCATGTTAATTCCTAAGTGATGTGGACACGGACGAACTTGAAGTTTTCGACCCGCTCCACCACAGCCCTGTCGAAGTGAATGGGTGCGTGCTCGACCATCCGTTTCCTGTAGTCCATGATTATTCCTTTGTCTTGCTGACGTTGAGGGAGAGGTTGTTGTYCTGGCACCACACTGCCAAGTCWCTGACCTCCTCCCTATAGGCTGTCTCATCGTCGTCGGTGATCAGGCCTACCACTGTCATGTTGTCAGCAAACTTAATGATGGTGTTGAAGTCGTGCACSACCAAGCAGTAGTGGGTGAACAGAGAGTACAGGAGGGGTCTGTGTTCATGGTCAGCATGGCGGATGTGTTGTTGCCTACCCTCACCACCTGCGGCGTCCCGTCAGGAATTCCAGGATCCAGTTGCAGATGGAAATGTTCACTCTCGGGTTCCTGAGCTTAGTGATGAGCTTGGAGGGCACTATAGCGTTGAACGCTGAGCTGTTGTCAATGAACAGCATTCTCACATAGGTTTTCCTCTTGTCCAGATGRGAGAGGGTAGTGTGGAGTGCAATAGAGATTGCGTCATCTGTGAATTACRTTCATGTATTATTTATGGCATTATTCAATGTTCAATGAACATCCCCTCAAAACACTTGAACAGAACAGTCCAGAAATGTTCTGGCCGCCCAAAATCTTAAGCAGTGGGACATAATTCAAGATGTAAGTTGGAAGACTTGGTGAGGGTAATATGGTTTCAAAATCGGGTCTTCCTGCCATTAAGGAATACAGGCCGCTACAGTATTACAGAACACAGMTGCAGCCTCATCTTACAGAAACGTTAGAAAAGAACAGAGTGTACCACTGCTTTATCTCCAGTGATTAGGCCTTAACAACACGAGACAAGAGGAAACCACGGCCCAGCTGGGAAACAAAGGAGGGAGAATGAACATGCTGGATGGTAACTATAGCACACACACACACACACAGAGGACATGCACCAATCAGGGTCAAAATAGCTTGGCTTATCATAAAACGTTTTCTCTGTAACATCCTCTAAGACAGTGGGGGTACTCGAGGACTGGAGTTGGAAAGCAGTGCTCTAATGGGAAGATCTTCCATACTCCTTCCTTCCTCTCTCCTCATCTCCTTCTCAAAACCAATTGGATGAGAAAGCCAGAGCTCCCTCCCCTCCGATCGTCTCCTCCAATGGGGTTTGTGAAGGAGACGAGGATAGAGATCTTCATTATATCAAAGGTAGGATGGAGTGGAAATCCAACTTGGAGAGAGAGGATCAAATGTAAAGAAAGCTCCTTTAGTCCTCTCAGTATAGTAGAAACCTCTTATATGTAGTGATCATGCTCTCCGTAGCCGATGTGAGCAAGAACTTTAAACAGGTCAACATTCACAAGGCGGGCCAACAGATTACCAGGACGTGAACTGGCAAAGTGTCTTCCATGACATTTTTAACCTCTCCCTGACCGAGTATATATACCTACAGTTTCAAGCAGACCACCATAATCCCTGGGCCCAACGAAAGTGAAAGTAACCGTGCCTAAATGACTACCGCCCCGTAGCACTCACGTCGGTAGCAATGAACGGCTTTGAAAGGCTGGTCATGACTCACTTAACACCATTCATCCCAGAAACCCTAGACCCCACTCGAATTCGTATACCACCCAACAGATCCATCAGATGACGCAAAT
>NW_019942561.1:60429-64096 GCF_002910315.2 Salvelinus sp. IW2-2015 | reverse complement strand
CCGGTTTTCTACTATACTGAGGGGGTTCTACTGTACTGAGGGCCGGTTTCTTATTCTACTATACTGACGGTGTGGTTTCTACATACTGAAGGGGACTAAAGAAGGTTTCTACTATACTGAAGGGCGTCTACTATACTGAGAGGGTTCTAACTATTTACTGAAGGGCGGTTTCTACTATACTGAGGGGCGTTTCTACTATACTGGGGTGGTAGGTTCTACTTTACTGAGGGCGGTTTCGACTGTACTGGGAGGTTTTCTACTTACTGAAGGGGAGAGGTCTAGTATACTATACTGATGGAAGTTTCTACTATACTGAGGGGTCTAGGGTTAATACTATACTTGAGGAGAGGGGTTTCTATATCTGAGGGACTAAAGAGGTTTTCCTATACTGAGGGGCGGTTCTACTATAATGAGGGGGACTAAGGGAGTTTCTTACTTTGCTGAAGGGAGGTTTCTTACTTTACTGAGGGGCGGTTTCTACTATACTGAGGGGACTAAAAGAGGTTTTCTACTTTGCTGAAGGAGGTTTCTACTACTGACTGAGGAGGTTTCTACTATACTGAGGGGGTTTCTACTATACTGAGGGACTAAAGAGGTTTCTACTTTGCTGAAGGGAGATTTCTACTATACTGAAGGGACTAAGGAGGTTTTCTACTTTACTGAAGGGAGATTTTTATATACTAGGGACTAAGGGAGGTTCTACTATACTGAGGGGAGGTTTCTACTATACTGAAGGAATATTTTTACTATACTGAAGGGGGGTTTCTACTAACTGAGGGACTAAAGGTAGTTTCTACTATACTGAAGGACTAAGGAGGTTTCTACTAAAACTGAGGGGAGGTTTCTACTATACTGAAAGGATATTTCTACTGTACTGAAGGGAGGTTTTCTAATATACTGAGGGAACTGGAGAGGTATCTACTATACTGAGGGGAGGTTTCTAATATGCTGAAGGACTAAGGGAGCTTCACTATACTGAAGGATGTTTCTACTATAGTGAGGGGACTAAGGGCGTATCTACTTTACTGAAGGGAGGTTTCTACTATACTGAAGGGACTAAGGGTGGTTTTCTACTTTACTGAAGGGAGGTTTCTACTATTACTGAAGGGAGGTTTCTACTATACTGAAGGACTAAGTAGGTTTTCTACTTTGCTGAAGGGAGGTTTCTTACTTACTGAAGTACTAAGGAGGTTTCTACTATACTTGAGGGAGGTTTCTACTATACTGAAGGGAGATTTCTACTATACTGAAATGACTAAAGGAGGTTTCTACTATACTGAGGGGTGGTTTCTACTATACTGATGAGAGAGTTCTACTATACTGAGGGAGGTTTCTACTATACTGAAGGGACTAAGGGAGGTTCTACTATATTAAAGGAGAATTCTACTATACTGAAGGGACTAAGGGAGATTTTCTGCTTTACTGAAGGGACGTTTCTACTATACTGAAGGGAGGTTTCACTATACTGAGGGGAGGTTTCTACTATACTGAGGGGAGGTTTCTACTATACTGAAGGTACTAAGGGAGGTTTCTACTATACTTGAGGAGGTTTCTACTATACTGAAGGAGGTTTCTACTATACTTGAGGGAGGTTTCTACTATACACTGAGGGGAGGTTTCTACTATACTGAAGGGGCTACGGGGAAGCATATAAGGCATTTAGCTCATCTGGTAGGCTCGCGTCACTGGGAAGCTCGCGGCTGTGTTTCCCTTTGTAGTCCGTAATAGTTTGCAAGCCCTGCCACATCCGAMCAGCGTCAGAGCCGGTGTAGTAGSATTCAATCCTAGTCCTGTATTGACGTTTTGYCTGTTTAATGGTTCGTCTGAGGGCATATAAKCATYCGGATTTGTGTCCCGCTCCTTGAAATCGGCAGCTCTAGCCTTTAGCTCAGTGCGGATGTTGCCTGTAATCCATGGCTTCTGGTTGGGATATGTACGCACGGTCACTATGGGGAAAACGTTGTCGATGCACTTATTGATGAAGCCGGTGACTGAGG
Organism: Salvelinus sp. IW2-2015; assembly: GCF_002910315.2. Taxonomy (NCBI): domain Eukaryota; kingdom Metazoa; phylum Chordata; class Actinopteri; order Salmoniformes; family Salmonidae; genus Salvelinus; species Salvelinus sp. IW2-2015. The sequence continues at coordinate 62,099 of NW_019942561.1, read as the reverse complement.
TGAYATACACCTCAATGCCATTGGATGAATCCCRGAACATATTCCAGTCTGTGCTAGCAAAACAGTSCTGTASMGTAGCATCCGCGTCATCTGACCACTTCCRTATTGAGCGAGTCACTGGTACTTCCTGCTTTAGTTTTTGMTKGTAAGCAGGAATCAGGAGGAAAGAATTATGGACAGATTTGCCAAATGGACGGCGAGGCAGAGCTTTGTATGTGTCTCTGTGTATGGAGTTTTTGTGTGGTTTCAGGAGTTGACTACAGTGATAATGGGTGGCATAAATGTGAGGAAAGTGAGGAATTTTTTACCCACATATGAGCAACATTCTCACAAATTATGTAATATAAAAGGTAGGCTGCATGAAGACATGAGTCAACTTTGTAGAAAACCCTGAAATCACTGGTGGTAATTTCAGAAAGCCAGAATATGATAAATCTAGGCTTCTAACATTTCACTACTTCTCACAACACTGTACTCCTCCCCCAGGAATTACATTTGATTAAGTATTTTCTTATTGTGTGTGTGTGTGTGTGTGTGTGTGTGTGTGTGTGTGTGTGCGTGCGTGNGGACAGGGTGGCTCTGGAGGGACAATACAGACAGGTACACACAGCAAATAAATTCACTCACTCACTCACTCACTCACTCACTCACTCACTCACTCACTCACTCACTCACTCACTCACTCACTCACTCACTCACTCACTCACTCACAGAAACACACACAGAAACACAGAAACAGACACACACACTGTAAATGCCACATCTTTTTGACCATTTCTTATTGACATATTGTGGATCATCGGTGTGATTGGGTCGCGGTGTCAGTTGTGGCATGGCAACAGCAGTTTTACGGTAGTCTTACTCCTCGAGCAGTGAACTGGAAGTGTCCTTTTAAGGATCTGGGCCAACTCTCATCTCCAAGGAGACCAGCCAAAGAGGAGGAGTCTACAATAAAGCAATTAGAAAGTACCAAAGTAAGGAGAAGCACAGTAAACCATASAAATTCATACAAATTAGGAAGGTGTTCTTAATGTTTTGTACACTCAGTGTATTTGCTCAAGCAGCAAACACCATGGGTATTCATCCATAGAAAAACGCTTTGCAACGTAAAACGTTTTGCAACGAGCATTCAGGTAGGACCCTCCCCATTCCATCCTGTTTGCTTCCGGTGGTGAATACACTCCATACCTATAGTCTCTTTACAAGAGTTTTCTGAAGACGAAGCACTGTCATATGTTGCTCACATAAATTATTCCCGTACAATGACAAAGTGGCAAGGACCTCCCCAAGCTCACGCACAGCACAAGAAGCAGGAAGTCTCTTATTCTTGGTCAACTAGGTTTCGTCCMAAATGGCACTCATATTCCCTATTAAGTGCACCACTTTTGACCAAGGCCAATAGGGCTCTGGTCCAAAGTAGTGCACTATAGAGTATAGGGTGCTTACTCTGACCAAGAATAAGAGACTTCCTGCTTCTTGTGCTGTGCGKGAGCTTGGGGAGGTCCTTGTCACTTTATCAGCTATAGTGTAGTGATTGTGAGGGAACAACTTGAGCAAGGCGGGTAGTATTTCAAGTCAAATCAAATTTTATTTGTCATATGCGCCGAATACAACAGGTGTAAACCTTACCGTGAAATGCTTACTTACCAGCCCTTAATTAACCAACAATG
>NW_019942561.1:50109-55239 GCF_002910315.2 Salvelinus sp. IW2-2015 | reverse complement strand
CGGATGAGAGTTGCATTATCTGTGGATCTCGTTGGTGGTGGATACGATATCGAGGTGGGTCTAGGGTTCTGGTGGAATGTGTAATGGTGAGTCGATGACCAGCCTTTCAAAGCCCTTTCATTGCTACCGACGTGATGTGCTACGGGGCGGTAGTTCATGTTAGGCAGGTTACCCTTCACTTTCTTGGGCCCAGGGATTATGTGGTCTGCTTGAAACATGTGGATATTACTCGGTCAGGGAGAGGTTAAAAATGTCATGTGACGACATTGTGCCAGTTCACGTCCTGTAATGCTTGGCCCTAGCCTTGTGAATGTTGACGCTGTTTAAAGTTCTTGCTCACATCGGCTAGGAGAGCGTGATCACACAGGTCGTGGAAACTGGGTGCTCGCTCATGCATGCTTCAGTGTTGCTTGCTCAAAGCCCAAGTCATAAGGCATTTAAGCTCATCTGGTAGGCTCGCGTGTCACGGAAGCTCGCGCTGTTGTGCCTTTGTAGTCCGTAATAGTTTTCAAGCCTGCCACAGTCCGACAGCGTCAGAGCCGGTGTAGTAGCATTCAATCCTAGTCCTGTTATGGACGTCTTGTCTGTTTAATGGTTCGTCTGAGGGCATATACATTCGTTGAAGTCCCGCTCCTTGAAATCGCAGTCTAGCCTTTAGCTCAGTGCGGATGTTGCTGTAATCATGGCTTCTGGTTGGGATATGTACGCACGGCACTATGGGGAAACGTGTCGATGCACTTATTGATGAAGCGGTGTGAGTGACATACACCTCAATGTCATTGGATGAATCCAGAACATATCCAGTCTGTGCTAGCAACAGGTCCTGTACGTAGCATCCCGCTGTCATCTGATCACGTATGGGACGGTCACTGTACTTCCTGCTTTAGTTTGGATGGTAAGCAGGAATCAGGAGAGAAGAATTATGGACATGATTGCCAAATGGACGGCGATGCAGAGCTTTGTATGTTCTCTGTGTATGGAGTTATTTGTGTTTCAGGAGTTGACTACAGTGATAGGGTGGCATAATGTGGGGAATAGTGAGGAATTTTTAACCCACAAGATGAGCAACATTCTCACAAATTATGTAATATAAAAGGTAGGCTGCGAATGAGCCATGGAGTCAACTTGGTAGAAAACCTGAAATCACTGGTGGTAATTCAGAAAGCCAAATATGATAATCTAGGCTTCTAACATTTCACTACTTCTCACACACACTGTACTGCTCCCCCAGGAATTACATTTGATTTAAGTATTTTCTATTGTGTGTGTGTGTGTGTGTGTGTGTGTGTGTGGTGTGTGTGTGTGTGTGTGTGTGTGTGTGTGTGTGTGTGTGTGTGTGTGTGTGGTGTGTGTTGTGCTGGTGTGTGGTGGTGTGCGTGGTGTACAATGCGTTGCATGTGTCTGTGTCTTTCCAAGCTGTAAGTGTGTCGCTCACAGGACCTGACAGGCAGAATATTCCCACAAGCTAATGTCTAATTAATTAGACTGCTTCTCCACTGCTACCTCCTACCCCCTTTGCCGCCCTTCCCTCGTTTCTGCCTACCCCATCCAGTCTCCCAAGTGTAAGACGGGATAATCAGATCCCTGGGACACTTCAATCCCCCCACCACTCTCCTCCCTTCTCCTCCTCTGCCTTTAAATTGCTAATCCCCTAAATCTATCAGCCGTCCACGCAATAGAAAGCACTCAGCTGATTTACTTATTCCCACCGCTTGAAAGTCACATTGGACGAACCTAATGCTGATTAAGAAAGAAAGACCTGGCCCTTGCTAAAATGGTTGACCAGATTTATTAAGGTCATGGTCATTATGGTGAAGAGTTGAGTGGTTTGGAAGGGAATGTTTGATACTGCGCTCTGGATAGCTCACCGGAGGGGCTGTCTTCCTTCATTAACCTTATCATGTTACCAGCAAGGGAAACCTGGGATTGGAGCTTTTTTTAACGTGAGTGTCGGGAAATGCTGACTACACCCACGTTTGCACAAGGCGGGAATTAGCCTCAGTCTCACATGAAGGTCTGGCGCGGGATTTGTTCTGAGGGCAGATTAAAGAGATGACCCTGATTTGCTCTGAAGGACAGATTAAAGAAGTACCTGGTGTGTTTGAGGGCCGAGGTTAAAGAGATGAGCCAGGAGACTAATGGGAAAGGGACAGGCTGTAATTTTGAGGAGAACAATCCACAACCTGACACCGATGCGCCTCCAGGTCATCTACGAACTCTGTGCAAAGAAGGCCAAGAGATCATCAAAGACTCAGCCACCGAGTCAGACTGTTCATCCCCACTACCATTTAGCTAGACTTAGAGAGTAAGATGCATCAGAGCTGTGACTGAGCGACTGAGAAACAGCTTCTCTCTCCAACCGTCAGACTGTTGAACATCTTCCCATTCACCATCAGACTGTTGAACAGCTCTTATACCAATCAGACTGTTGAAGCGTTCTATCACCAGACCATGCAGACTGTGAACATTTCTATGACAGACCTCAGACTGTTGAACAGCTTCTATCACATCAGACTGTTGAACAGCTTCTATCACCATCAGACGTGAACAGCTTTCCATGCAGAACGTTGACAGCTTCTATCACCATCAGACTGTTGAACAGCTTCTATTATCAATGACTGTTGAACAGCTTCTAACCTTCTATAACCACTTCAATAGACTGTTGAACAGCTTCTATTACAATCAGACTGAACAGCTTCTATTAATCAGCTGTTGAACACGACTCATTACCATCAACTGTTGAACAGCTTCTATCACATTAGACGTTGTAAAAGCTTTTATTACCATCATACTGTTGACGCTCTATCACCATCAGACTGTTGAACAGCTTCTATTACAATCAGCTGTTGACAGCTTCTATTACAATCAGACTGTTGAAACGTTCTATCTACCATCAGACTAAACAGCTTCTAGTCACATCAGACTGGTTGAACAGCTTCTATTACCATCAGAACTGATGAACAGCTTCTATCGACCATCAACTAGATTTAAACAGCTTCTATCACCAGCAACTGTCGAACACAACGTGTTGAACAGTTCTATCACCAGACCATCAGACTGTTGAACAGCTTCTATACAGACACAGACTGATGACATCCTATCACATCAGATGGTAAACAGCTTCTTCTATCACCATCAGACTGTTAAACAGCTTCTATCACAGACCATCAGACTGTTGAACAGCTTCTATCACCATCAGACTGTGTGAACAACTTCTAATCACCAAGACCATCAGACTGTTTGACAGCTTTTATCACAGACCCTTCAGACTGTTGAACAGTTTATTACATCAGACGTTGAAAGTATACATCAGACTGTAAACAGCTTCTATCCCATCAGACTGGTTAAACAGCTTCTATCACACAGACCATCAGGACTGTTGAACAGCTCTATTACATCAGAGGGTGAACAGCTCCTATTCGACCATCAGACTGTTGAACAGCTTCTATACCATTCAGACTGTTAAACACTTCTATATACCAGACATCAGACTGTTTAAACAGCTTCTATCACCATCAGACTGTTAAAAGCTTCTATCACCAGGCCATCAGACTGATTATACAACAGCTTCTATCAACCAAGGCATGCCATCAGACTGTTAAACAGCTTCTATCACCAGGCCATCACGCCACCTCCTGTAGTAAGAGACAAAGATACTCACACACACACACACACACAGCCAAAGCTCCTGTCCCATGTATATAGAGACATTACAGTTTTTAACAATCACTTTGGCACTAATTTCAGAACCTTGTGGTCAGTTTTCAAAACTCTAGACACAAAACTCAAAACGGTCATCACRTGTAACACAGTCTGTCCAATGTTCAAAACATTGCATTGTGCATTCATATCTTTAAAGAAACCTTGCACTTGCAGAAYCAAATAACTAATTTATCATGAAATACCATAGGACCATTCATTTAGATCACCCACACACAAGATACCGATAGTTTCACTGTGTAGTTGTTCGCACAATCATTAAATATTGAAGTACAAAATATGTGATAGTTGTTTCATTACGCTACTATACGTAAATACATCACTGTAAAAGGACTAGTAGAGAGAATACTACAGACACAGTGGGATCATTGAACAAAATATGAAATGTATTGATGAAATACAATAAAATCCCAACATAGGTTTCTTTGAATCAAAACAAAAATAATTAGCTACAAAAAAACAAAAAAAACAATTAAAGGTCAACTGCAGTGTTCCTCACCTGGCTTACTGTAAAAAGCAAAACAAAAGATTGATTACTGTACTTCTATATTTCCATCAACCCTGTCTTGTGGATTTGGCCACAGGTTCTCATCCACATCACAATGGATGTTTTCATTAGCCAAACATCTTGGGAAGAATCTTCGGGCATGGCGAATCGAGGCCTGACACTGGTCTGCCGTGATGTCATTGCATGCGTCATCCATGGCCTGGAGAAGGGAGGCTTTTTCTTGAGGGCGCCTATGTAACGGATGTGAAATGGCTAGTTAGTTAGCGGTGGTGCGAGCTAATWGCCTTTCAATCGGTTACGTCACTTGCTCTGAGACCTTGAAGTAGGGTTTCCCCTTGCTCTGCAAGGGCCGCGGCCTTTGTGGAGCGATGCTTCGTGGGTGAATGTTGTTGATGTGTGCAGAGGGTCCCTGGTTCGCGCCCGTGTCGGGGCGAGGGGACGGTCTAAAGTTATACTGTTACACCTATCATATACCTTCCACCTCCATGTGGAGAAAAATTCCTCAATCGGGTTAAGGAAAGGAGACTATGGGGGTAAGTACAGGGTGGTAAATTGTGGATGGCCCTGAAACCATGTTTGCACCATTTGAGCATGGTGGAACCATCCCACACAATGACATTGGTCATGCCATCAGCTCTACAGACCTGATTTAGCTCATCAAGGAYGGTTACATTTGAGCAGCGAATCATGTGGCTGCCTGCAACTCAATATATAGAGTATATAGAGTAGAGAGCTTTAGATGTTGTTTGACCAAACATTAGAACGGGYAAGATGCRTAATCTAAGCAACTTTGACCSTGGTATGATTGTTGATGCCACACATGGTGATTCCAGCATCTCAGAAACAGCTGCCTTCCTGGGATTTTTACGCACTACAGTCTTTAGAGTTTACAGAGAAATGTG
>NW_019942561.1:37028-43894 GCF_002910315.2 Salvelinus sp. IW2-2015 | reverse complement strand
TAACAAAGGAACTATGGTCAGAACGTGACACGCTGCCTAAGGTGCTTAGGGGTGGGAATGCTTATGTAAATTATATATTTCTGTACTTGATTTTTAATACATTTTCAAAAAAAAATCTAAAAACATGTTTTCCATTTGTCATTATAGGGTATTGTGTGTAGATGATTGAGATAAAAAAAAAAAATATATTTAATCCATTTTAAATTGAGGCTGTAACATATTTTTTTGGGGAATAAGGGCATGAATACTTTCTGAGGTACAGTATATACAGAATGTGTATAATGGTGTGTATAGACATTCATAGAAAGAGGTGTGTTCAGCAGTACTTATATAGGCTGAGCCTTGACTAGGATTCAGTGAGTAAAACAGTATGTAAACATTATTAAAGTGACCAGTGTTCAATGACTATGTACATGGGGCAGCAGTCTCTAAGGTGCAGGGATGAGTACATTGCATTTTTGTTATACTGTTTACACAYACGGTGTATTTATATACTGGATTATTGACATTGCCCACTGTAAAATATCTACTGCTGTACATATCATTCCTAGTAATTATTTTCAGTGTATTAAATGCATAGATTTCAATTGGATTACTGATGCAGTGTTATTTGGGTTGTTAAATGGATTCGTTCTGACATTTTTGATTTCTTGTTTCTAGTTTTTTATTATTTGTGTACTTGTTTGACATTTTACTGCACTGTTAGTAGCTAGTAACACAAGCATTTAGCTGCACTGTTAGGAACTAGTAACACATGCGTTTAGCTGCACTGTTAGTAGCTAGTAACACAAGCATTTAGCTGCTCTGTTAGGAGCTAGCAACGCAAGCATTTAGCTGCTCTGTTAGGAGCTAGTAACGCAAGCATTTAGCTTCTCTGTTAGGAGCTAGTAACTCAAGCATTTAGCTGCACTGTTAGGAGGTAGTAACACAAGCATTTAGCTGCACTGTTAGGAGCTAGTAACACAAGCATTTAGCTGCACTGCTAGGAGCTAGTAACACAAGCATTTAGCTGCTCTGCTAGGAGCTAGTAACACAAGCATTTAGCTGCACTGTTAGGACCTAGTAACACAAGCATTTAGCTGCTCTGTTAGGAGCTAGTAACACAAGCATTTAGCTGCACTGTTAGGAGCTAGTAACACAAGCATTTAGCTGCACCCGCTATAACATCTCCTAAACTGTGTACGTGACCAATAAAATKTWATTTGAGGTCTATGCGTAACTTACATCCAATTGTATGCCTCCTTGACTCTCAGCTCCCATCTAACACTTTCAATATCTCATCTCGAGTCAAGAGGGATTGTGTGTGTGTTAAGCTTTGATAAACACTAAATATGCCTTTACTGATAAGAACTCCCTTCCCACAGCGTCGTCTGAGACTTGACAGAACAGAAGTAGGGAACTGTCTGACTCATGAATGAGCCACTTTGTACCGACTACCAAGGCACTGTACCAATCTCCATGACAACTAGAAAAGCAAAGAAGTGGGAGTGGAGTTCAGCGTCGTTTCTAGGGGAGGTTAGAACCTGTTGTCTCAATCAATCAATCAATCAAACTGATTTCATAAAGCAATTTTTTACATCAGCAGTTGTCACAAAGTACTTATACAGATACCGAGCGTAAACCCCAAATAGCAAGCMATGCAGAGGCAGAAGCACAGTGGCTAAAGTAGGACATGTATAGATTATAAGAGTACATGGCCATTTTGGCCAGATTGTTCTTCAATATGTTCAACCGTTCATAGATGACCAGCAGGGTCAAATAATAATCACAATCACAGTGGTTATAGAGGGCGCAACAGGTCTGCACCTCAGGAGCAGATGTCGGTTGGCTTTTCATAGCCAAGCATTCAGAGGTTAATACAGCAGGAGAGAGGGAATTGAGAGAGAGAAATAGAGAGGGAGAGAAGGAGAGAGGGAGAGAGCAAGAGAAGTGGAGGGGGAGAGGGAGAGAATTAAGAGGTAGCATACCTAACATCACACAGAACACCAGATGAAACAGGAGAATTATACCAGATATAACAGACTGGCCCTAACCCCCCTTCCCCCCCCCCCTTGATTTTGCAATGTTACGAAGATGGAAAAAGCTGCCCTTGAAATGTTGATATATTAGTCAACAGAGAGATCAGGGTCCAGAGTAACGCCGAGGTCCTTCACTGTTTTATTTGAGATGACTGTAGTAGATCTCTTTGTTTCTTGGGACCTAGAATTAGCATCTCTGTTCTGTCTGAGTTTAAATGTAAATAATTTACCTCCATCCAGGACACAGGATTCCAGGGTAGGCAACTTTAGGCCTTCACTATGTTYCATCGAAATGTACTTCTGCATAGCAGTGAAAGTTGACATTGTGTTGCTGAATGACATCACCAAGAGCTAGCATATACTGTATAGTGAAAACAATAGCGGTCCTAGAAAGGAACCTTGAGCAAACACCGAAACTTACCATTGATTTGTCGGAGGACAAACCATCCACAGAGACGAACTGATATCTTTCTGACAGAAAATATATAAACCAGCCAGGAAATTGTCTGCGTAGACCAATTAGGATTTCCAATCTGTCCAAAATTATGTGGTGATAATGTGTTAGTGTCAGAAGCAGCACTAAGGTCTAGGAGCACGAGAACAGATGCAGAGCCTTGGTCTGACACTATTAAAAGGTCATTTACAACCTTCATGAGTTCGGTCTCAGTAATATGATGTGGTCTATATCCAGACTGGAGTGTTTTGTATACATGATTTGTCTTCAGGAAGGCAGTGAGTTGCTGATCAACAGCTTTTTCAACATCAAAAAAATTAGTGGAATGGGAGATTTGATTTAGGCCAATAGTTTTTTTTACATTTCCAGGTCAAGGTTTGGCTTTTTTAGGTGAGGCTTTATTACCGCCACTTGTAGTGAGTTTGGTACACATCCGGAGGATAGAGAGCCGTTTTTTATGTTCAACATAGAAGGGCCAAGCACAGGAAGTAGCTATTTCAGTAGTGTAGTTGGAATAGGGTCCAGCTGGAAGGTTTAGAGGCCATGGCTATTTTAGTGAATGTGTCGAGAGATACAGGATAAAAAAAAACTTGAGTGTCTCCCTTGATTTGAGATCCTGGCAGTTCTGTGCAGACTCAGGACGACTGAATTTTGGAAAAATATACATATTGTCACGCCCTGACCWTAGAGATCCTGTTATGGCTCTATTTTGGTTAGGTCAGGGCGTGAGTTGGGGTGGGCATTCTATGTTTTGTGTTCTATGTTTTCTATTTCTGTGTGTTTGGCCGGGTGTGGTTCTCAATCAGAGGCAGCTGTCTATCGTTGTCTCTGATAAAGAACCATACTTAGGTAGCCTTTTCCCACCTGTGTTTTGTGGGTAGTTGTTTTCTGTCTTTGTGTCTGTASCAGACAGAACTGTTTCGKGTTGTTYGATTTTCGTTTATCWCTTTGTTATTTTTGTCATAGTGTTCASTTTCCTAATAAAGGCATGAACACTTACCACRCTGCGTTTTGGTCTCCTCCCTTAGACGATCGTTACACATATTCAAAGATGAGTCCGTAATTAGTTTTCTATTGATCATTATCTTTTTGTCGAAAATTTCATCACTACTGAAGTGAAGGCCCTTGGAGAATGCTGATTTTCAGTTAGCTATGCGACAGTATAAAACATATGTTTGGGATTGTTTTTATTCTCCTCAATCAGATTGAAAAAGTGAGGCAGGGCTATTGACTAATCTGGCTAATCTGACGATGGTGCTGGCTGAGACTAAAACTGGCCAGTGTAGAAAGTTCGATATTGCAAATCAAAACAGTGCAATATCGAACTTTATACACTGGCCAGTTTTAATCAGAAGACTTCCAATTTGGTGGGCTGCCATTTCCGTTCCAATTTTCTGGAAAATCAAATCAAATGGTATTTGTCACATGCGTCGAATATAATACACCTTACAGTGAAATGCTTACTTACAAGCCCTTGACCAACAATGCTTTAAGAAGTAAAACATTTAAAAGAAAAGWAAYAAATAATTAACAGCAGCAGTAAAATAACAATAGCGAGGCTATATACAGGGGGTAMCGGTAGAGAGTCAATGTACGGGGGCACSGGTTAGTCGAGGTAATTGAGGAAATATGTACATGTAGGTAGAGTTAAAGGGACTATGSATAGATAATAAACAGAGAGTAGCAGCAGCGTAAAAGAGGGGTCTGGGTAGCGCTTTGATTAGMTGTTCAGGAGTCTTATGRCTTGGGGGTAGAAGCTGTTAAGAAGCCAAATGGACCTAGACTTGGCACTCCGGTACCGCTYGCCGTGCGGTAGCAGAGAGAACAGGCCATGACTAGGGTGGCTGGAGTCTTTGACWATTTTTAGGGCCTTCCTCTGACACCGCCTGTTATAGAGGTCTTGGATGGCAGGAAGCTTGGCCCCRGTGATGTACTGGGCCGTACGTACTACCCTCTGCAGTGCCTTGCGGTTGGAGGCYRAGCRGTTRCCATACCAGGCAGTGATACAACCAGTCAGGATGCTCTCGATGGTGCAGCTGTAGAAMCTTTTGAGGATCTGAGGACCCATGCCAAATCTTTTCAGTCTCCTGAGGGGGAATAGGCTTTGTTGTACACTCTTCACGACTGTCTTAGTGTGTTTGGACCATGATAGTTTGTTGGGATTGTGGACACAAGGAACTTGAAGCTCTCAACCTTCCACTGCAGCCCCATCGATGAAAAGTGTTGCGTGCTCGGTCCTCCTTTCCTGTAGTCCACAATCATTCCTTTGTCTTGATCATGTTGAGGGAGAGGTTGTTTCTCTCGCACCACCCGGCCAGGTCTCTGACCTCCTCCTATAAGCTCTCTCATCGTTGTTGGTGATCAGGCCTACCACTGTTGTGTCATCGGCAAACTTGATGATGGTGTTGGAGTTGTGCCTAGCCATGCAGTCATGAGTGAACAGGGAGTACAGGAGGGCACTAAGCACGCACCCCCTGAGGGGCCCTCGTGTTGAGGATCAGCGTAGCGGATGTGTTGTTACCAACTCTTACCACCTGGGGGCGGCCCGTCAAGAAGTCCTGGATCCAGTTGCAGAGGGGGTGTTTAGTCCCAGGGTCCTTAGCTTGTGATGAGGTTTGAGGGCACAATGGTGTTGAATGCTGAGCTGTAGTCAATGAATAGCATTCTCACATACTTGTTCATTTTGTCCAGGTGGGAAAGGGCAGTGTGGAGTGCAATAGAGATTACATCATCTGTGGATCTGTTGGGGTGGTATTCAAATTGTAGTGGGTCTAGGGTTTCTGGGATAATGGTGCTGATGTGAGCCATGACCAGCCTTTCAAAGCACTTCATGGCTACAGACGTGAGTCCTACGGGTCGGTAGTCATTTAGGCAGGTTACCTTCGTGTTATTGGGCACAGGGACTATGGTGGYCTGCTTGGAACATGTTGGAATTACAAATCGAGCATARAAGTRATTTAGCTCGTCTGGTAGGCTCGTGTCACTGGGCAGCTCGCGGCTSTGCTTCCCTTTGTAGTCTGTAATAGTTTGCAACCCTTGCCACATTCAACGAGCGTTGGAGCCAGTGTAATTTGCTTCAGTGCTTTGGTATTTTCTGTATACCAGGGAGCTAGTTTCTTGTGACACATTATGTTGTTGTTAGCTGTGCGACCGCATCTATGGTATTATGCTATTTTAAGTTTACATTCTCAGTTAGGTGGTTAGTTAAATGATTTTGTACTCCGATGTCCTTGAGTAGGTGGAGGGAGCCTGGAAGGACACTAGGAATCTTTGGATTGTCCAAGAATTTATAGCACGGCTATTGAAAATCCTTGGTTGGAGTCTAAACAAATTATTTATTGAGATTRAAAACATAATAAGATGGTGTTCTGATAGTCAAGGATTATAAGGAAAAAACACAATATCTATTCCACGGGACAKAACTAGATCCAGGGTATGATTGTGGCAATGTGTAGGTCCCGAGACATGTTTGAAAAAAATCACTGAGTCGATGAKGACACTGAAAGCCTTTTGGAGTGGGTCTGTGGACTTCTCCATGTGAATATTGAAGTCAACAAAAATGTGAATATTATCTGCCRTGACTATGAGGTCTGATAGGAATTCAGGGAACTCAGTGAAAAATGTTGTGTAAGGCCCAGGAGGCCTGTAAACAGTAGCTGTAAAAAGTGATTRAGTAGGCTGCATAGATTTCATGACTAGAACCTCAAAAGATGAAAACACAGTAATCTTTTTCTGCGTAAATTGGAGTTTGCTGTCATAAATGTTAGCAACACCTCCGCCTTTGCGAGATGCACGGGGGATATGGTCACTAGTGTAACCAGGAGGAGAGGCTTCATTTAGCACAGCAAATTCACTAGGCTTAAGCCAGGTTTCAGTCAGGCCAATCACATTAAGTTTAACATCTGTGATTAGTTAATTGACTATGACTGCCTTGGAAGTGAGGGATCTAATATAAAGTAGTACCATTTTGAGATGTGAGGTATTATCATAATCTCTTTAATTAATGATTGGAATGTAGGAGGTCTTTATTCCAGTGAGATTGCTAAGGCGAACACCACCATGTTTCGTTTTCCCGACCTAGATGCCAGACTCGCACCTCCCAAAAGATAGAATTTTTAGATAATTGGCCCTCTTTCTGGGACTCACCCACAAACAGGACCAAGCCTGGCTGTTGAGGAGTGACAGACTCCATCCTAGCTGGAGGGGTGCTCTCATCTTATCCATCAACATACACAGGGCTCTAACTCCTCTAGCGCCACAATGAGATAGGGTGCCGGCCAGTCAGCAGGCTGTTAGCCAGTCTGCCAGCTTACTGGAGTCTGCCACTAGCACAGTGAGTGTAGTCAGCACAGCTATCCCCCATTGCGACCTGTGTCTCCTTTGGTGGTTGCCTA
>NW_019942561.1:31893-36869 GCF_002910315.2 Salvelinus sp. IW2-2015 | reverse complement strand
TATGTTGCGCTTGGTGACCTCTGACTGTTTCAAATCAAATCAAATATGTGTCACATGCGCCGAATTCAAAAGGTATAGACCTTACAGTGAAATACTTACAAGCCCTTAACCAATAATGCAGTTTTAAGAAAAATAACAAAGTGAAATACTTACAAGCCCTTAACCAATAATGCAGTTTTAAGAAAAATAACAAMARAAAATKWATAAATAAAAGTAACAAATAAGTAGTAAAATAACAATWGTGAGGCTATATACAGGGGGTACCGGCATAGATAATAACAGAGAGTAGCAGCAGCGTAAAAGGGGGGGCGGGGCAATGCAAATAGTCTGGGTAGCCATTTGATTAGATGTTCAGGAGTCTTATGGCTTGGGGGGTAGAAGCTGTTTAGAAGCCTAATGGACCTAGACTTGGTGCTCCGGTACCGCTTGCCGTGTGGTAGCAGAGAGAACAGTCTATGACTAGGGTGGCTGGAGTCATTGACATTGACAATTTTTAGGGCCTTCCTCTGACACCGCCTAGTATAGAGGTCCTGGATGGCAGGAAGCTTGGCCCCAGTGATGTACTGGGCCGTACGCATTACTCTCTGCAGTGCCTTGCAGTCGGAGGCCGAGCGGTTGCCATACCAGGCAGTGATGCAACCCGTCAGGATGTTCTCGATGGTGCAGCTGTAGAACCAACCTAACACCCTAACATTGTTGATGCCGACGTTGATAACAATATCCCTATACTCTCTACACTGGCCAGTTTTAGTTTCAGCCAGCACCATCGTCAGATTAGCCAGATTAGTCAGTAGCCCTGCCCCCTGGTAAACAATGTATGGATGATTATTTTTAAGTCTAATATTGTGGGTAATGGAGTCGCCAATGAATAAGGTTTTCAATTTGTCAGGGGTAATGTTGGGAGGCTTCGGCGGCTCAGACCCGTAACGGGTGGAGGAGAGACCTAAGAAACCTCGGGCACTGACTCCTTCTCATTGCTTAGTGGGGAAAACTGGTTGAAAGCAGTATGAGCGACACCGGTTGAGCCAACAGCATTTCTATGTCAATTTTCCCTGCTTGTCTCGCTGCGCTGATATTTTATTCAAGACATCTGCTCATTTTTTGGGGGGGGGTTTATCATTCGCCAGTCTGCAGGAAAGGGGTTGRCATATTATGGTCTTCCAACCAGCACAGTATAACATCCATATGCCCATATAATAATGCTTTTTTAAATGTTTGTTACCGTGTCATCTGTTGGACATGATTTTGATGTACTTTCATTGAAACAAAGCAACCCTTGTAGAAATAACATGTAGATCTTGTCCATCTCTTGTGAAAGAGAATAATGMGGATTTTGATTAGTCATAAATTAGATCATTATTGATGGCAGATATCTGATGACTGACTAATGGTAAGTGGATGCAGTCTTTGTTCATGTCCATCGTTTCTCTTCCCTGTAGGGTGTGCTGTCCTGCACTGCATTGTACCCCACTGCATATAGACCATAATGCACTGTGTTACCGAGTAGGAGGAAACGATTGTCCCCTGGCCTCTAACACAGCACCTGCTCATTATTTGTAAACCATAGCCCTCCCATTCCAGGTCAACTGTTCTCCCAGACAAAACAGTGGGGCACTTTCAGACGTCGCAAAACCCGTCCATATCCTTTAAGTCCATTTCCTGTTGAACTCTGAGTTACCTGGCCTGGCTGGAGGCCTGAGGCTGGAACCTCATGTCACCCCAGCAGCCCCGGCCCTGTTCACATTCCACCCAGATGCTGCTAGAGACAGAGTGGTCCTCTGTTCTGAAGCCCTCCTGGAATAACACACGTATGTATGTACACACACACACACACACACACACACACACACACACACACACACACACACACACACACACACAACCACACCATGCATTCACACACACACTTTGTAAAACTCCAAACCTGAGGGGCCTAATAGCAGCCAGACCCGTTTAAAAACGCGATCAGTCCGTCTCAATCTTCCCCTCCCACAGAGTGTACACAGTGTGGCTGAAGTTACACACATGATTGTAGTAAAGGGGAAATCAGGGCTATAAAGAGACGTGAGTTTTGTTGTGTCTTGTGTGGAGAGAAGAATGACTGAAAACAGTTTGAAACGATTCATTACTGTTGCTCTCTGCAAATTCTTAGATTTGGTGTACTGCACAATGAGACAGCACATTGCCACCTATAGTAGCCTATTGTATAAGGACAGACAAAACAGATTCTAAGATTGAGTCGTGCCTTCGATACCTCACTTAACATTCCCCTGCAATTGGTTGACCTTGAGTTACACAATGTTATTGTTATTGACGTGAAATGGTACAATTCCTTGAGGTGGAAAACATGTCCAAACATTGTTTYGCTTTTGAAGGCAGCCCCCTGCGTGCGCCTCGGGGGGCTTGTGCTGCCTGTGTCCTCTCCTCTTCCCTTTCTCCTCTGGAGTCTGGAGGAGTTTAGAACTCTCATCCCCGGGCCAGAGGCATCTTCGGGAGCGTGACAGCCCCAGCATGCGAGATGAAAGTCGTCATTTCKTCATCTCTTCAAAATTCTAGCCTTTTTTTTTTTGTCGACTATATGTCATTACAGGGAGCTGAATCTAGTTATTTGTGTCCTGTGGCCGGATACATGCACACAGAGGGAACCAATTTGTGTGGGAGGATCAGTAGAACAGGCCGGTGACCGACTGCAGATCAGTGGTGCTGCAGGCATCTGGGGCCCTGCTAGCCGAGGGGGGACGTCGTCTCTATGCTAGAAGAAAATGACAACGCTCCACAGGACCACGTCCATAGAGTTACAATGGTAAGACCGGACACTTTCAGTCTAAGTGATGTTACATTGCATGCTCCTGGATAAAGTTGGGAAGTTTCAATAACCGTTTACTTTCGGTGGTAGTATCAACCTCTAGCCAATACGTTTCTATGGTAAATACTTTCACAACCTTTAGCAGGAAGAGACCATAGACCAGGGTTGTTGATTCAGGTGCAGGAAAGCTTAAACACTTCTGTTTTTTGTTTCTACCTGGTATTTAATTGCACTCACCTGGTGTCCCGGGTCTGAATTAAACCGGAAGTTTCGGCCCTCCAGGACGAGATTGAACAGCCCTGCCATAGACAGGAAAGCATGATCAAAAGACATATGATAAAGCATATATGTGTGTGTTTGGTATCACATGCATGGCAGAGAGAGAGAGAGTTAACATGTCCACCAAAATAAAACTCAAAGTTATGCTTTCTTTATTGACTTCCTACAATTATTTCATTATATTTGGCGAACAGGATTGTTCTACAAAGTTATTGAAAGTGGTGTACGGGGTAAAACATGACATTGTGAAATACATGCAGCATCAAGCCATTGGCTAAAAAAGAACAGAATTCTTTAACCAGGGGCGGGGCTTCGCCAGTGTTGCAATCTCAGCCCCGCACACTTCAATAGTTACATCAACGAATTGGCCACTATTCTAGAAAAATCTTCAGCCTCTGGTGTTAGTCTCCACAATTAAGAGGTTAAATGCCTACTCTTCACAGATGACCTGTGCCTRCTGTCACCCACAGCACATGGTCTACAGCAGAGCCTGGACCTGCTAGAGCAGTACTGCCAGACCTGGGCCCTGGCAGTAAACCCCAAAAATACTAAAATACTGTTTTTCCAGAGAAGATCCAGATCTCAGGGCATTAGATCAAAGTCCTCAATTGGTACAAAATTTATAGAGTACTAAAAAGAAGCTCAACGGGAAACCTAAATGAGGCAGTGAATGAACTAAGAAAGAAAGCACACAGGGCATTCTACACCATAAAAAAACGAATTATATTGAAATATCGATAAAAATGTTGCCAAAACTTATTGAATGTGCCATTGAACCAATTGCACTTTAAGGCAGCGAGGTGTGGAGTCCATTTGCAAAACAAGATTTCACCCAATGGAACAAACACCCAATTGAGTTCTGTAAGATTCTCCTACATTTCCAGAGGAAAACTATAGTACAAACAATGCATGCAGGACAGAATTAGACCAATATCCACTAATAATAAAAACAAACAAAAATAGCAATTACGTTTTGGAAACATCTMAAATACAATGACCCCCTCTCATATCATTACCAAGCCCTGCAATACCAAGAGCTGAGCAAATAAAAGAGTCCCGTCATCCAGCTGGTCCTGGGGCTGAGTTCACAAACCTGTTCTACTAACACACTGAARCCTCAGTCCCCTCATCCAGCTGGTCCTGAGTTCACAAACCTGTTCTACTAACACACTGAAGGCTCAGGACCAGAACATCCAATCAATCAGATCAAAACAAATTACAACACAGTCAAAACAAAACTACATTATCTATTGGGAAACACAAACACAACACTAAGCACAATGCAGTGCTATCTGGCCCTAAATTGACAGTACACCATGGCTAACTATTTGACCATGGTTACTGATCTGGTTACTGATCAAAACCTTAGACAAGCCTTGACAAACTACAGGCTCAGTGAGCACAGCCTTGCCATTGAGAACGGTAGACACAGGAGATCCCTGTAGAGGAACGGTTGTGCAACCACTGCAGAACCCGAGACAGAGCTGCATTTCCTGACAAAATTTAAAAAAATACTAAACAATTAAGGAGTGTTATTTCATGAAATTAGAAACCCTTATTCAAGGTTTATTGAGGAACTCTCTGATGAGAATAGGCTGCCCCTCTTGTTGGGGGAGGGCACAGAGAGCTGTGGGTTGGCAGTGCACTACATTGCTGCCTGCCATAAGATGAGGGACAGTGTCTGACAGACCAACCAACCTGCATTTGCCCTCTATACCATTGTTATTGTCCAATGTATGGTTATTTTTACCCTTGATTATTATTGTTGCTGATTGTCCCGTTGGCAATCTTGATTATTATTATTTGAATTATGTTAATACTGTAAACAAATCACTTAATTTCCAAAGTACGCTTTGGTAATATGTATATTTTTACGTCATGCCAATAAAGA
>NW_019942561.1:28421-29326 GCF_002910315.2 Salvelinus sp. IW2-2015 | reverse complement strand
ATGTTTGTAGTTTTCTATTGAATGCCATTACAGTATCCATTGACTTAGGACTCAAATTGCACTTCCTATGGCTTCCACTAGATGTCAACAGTCTTTAGACATTGTTTCAGGCTTTTATTCTGAAAAATTAGAGAGTAAGACCACTCTGAATGAGTGGACCCTACAGTGTCCTAGAGCTTTTTCATGCGCACGACCGAGAGTCTAGTTTACCTTCTTGTTTACCTTTTATATTGATGACGTTATTGTCCGGTTGAAATATTATAAATTATTTAGGCTATAAACAACCTTTGGATTGATCATAAACATCGTTTGACATGTTTCTATGAACTTTACGGATACTATTTGGAATTTTCGTCTGCCTGTTGTGACTGTGTTTGAGCCTGTGGATTACTGAACAAAACGCGCGAACAAAACGGAGGTTTTTGAATATAAAGAGGGACTTTATCGAACAAAACAAACATTTATTGAGTAAATGGGAGTCTTGTGAGTGCAACCATATGAAGATCATCAAAGGTAAGTGATTCATTTTATCGCTATTTCTGACTTGTGTAACTCCTCTACTTGGCTGGTAACTGTTCGTAATGATTTGTCTGCTGGGCGCTGTTCTCAGATAATCGCTTTCGYCGTAAAGCCTTTTTGAAATCTGACACCGTGGTTGGATTAACAAGAAGTTAATCTTTAAACCGRTGTATAACACTTCTATGTTTTATGAATTTTTATAATGAGWATTTCTGTTTTTGAATTTGGCGCTCTGCAATTTCACTGGATGTTGGCCAGGTGGGACGCTAGCATCCCACGTACCCTAGTGAGGTTTTAATGGACAAAAAATGAACTTTTCTTTCTTAAACAAGGATATTTCTATGTGACCCCAAACTTTTGAACGGTAGTGTATATATATATATATA
>NW_019942561.1:19860-23567 GCF_002910315.2 Salvelinus sp. IW2-2015 | reverse complement strand
AATAGGTTTGAGATGGCTTCAGACATAACTCCTCTCATAACGACCTTTAATCCAGTCACTGTGATGTCATAGGATTTAGATAGTAACATCTCCACAAAATGTACTTCATGGTGTGGCTCAGTTGGTAAAACCATGGTGTTTGCAATGCCAAAGTTACCAGTTACAACTTGGCAATCAGATCCCAAAAGGAGCATCTTATTGTTAGAGGCTCAGTAACCAAGCCTCACAGCACACGGGTGGGCTGGCTGTATTTGGCACATCCTGYCCTGTTCCCTATTGGCTTGTGTTTCTGTCGGCTCCTCTCCTCCTCTGAATAGATGGGGCGACAGGCCCCTGAGTAACAAGAGCATCCTGCCTGCATGGCAACAATGTAACCAGCCCTCTGTGTTATGTCTACCCTGCCATGGTCTGATTTTATAACCCAAGCTATCTACTGCTCCTACAGTATGTCATACTGTACTCAACAGCCTCTCATCTACTGTAAAATACGTACAGCAGCGGGGACAGGAAACGCAGGTTACGCCGATAGCTAACCGGTGAAAGCTAGCTGTCGCATGATGTCACCTGGTGATGTCATTTAAACCCCCCCCTAACAAAAACATTTGTTTTGGTATATGACTGACGGATGTGTCTATGGGTACATACATGTATCAATAATTGAAATGGCCATTGAAAACGTTCCAAGACCCCAGACTGTACCTGTAATGGTAAATTAAGTGTTTCAACATGTCCATTTGGTTTTGAAAAAAGGATAGCCTGGACATGAATAGGGTCCTTTTAGGTTATGGGTGGCACGTTTTATTTTTTATTTATTTAACCTTTATTTAACATTTATTTAACATTTTATTTAACTAGGCAAGTCAGTTAAGAACAAATTCTTATTTACAATGACGGCCTACCAAAATGCAAAAGGCCTCCTGTGGGGTTGGAGGCTGGGATTAAAAATATAAATAAATTAAATAAAAATATAGGACAAAACACACATCACGACAAGAGAGACAACACAACACTACATAAAGAGAGACCTAAGACAACAACATAGCACGGCAGCAACACATGACAACACAGCACGGTAGCAACTCAACATGGCAGCAGCACAAAACAGGGTACAAGCATTATTGGGCACAGACAACAGCACAAAGGGCAAGAAGGTAGAGACARCAATACATCACRCAAARCAGCCACAACTGTCAGTAAGAATGTCCATGATTGAGTCTTTGAATGAAGAGATTGAGATAAAACTGTGCCATTTGGAGTGCTTGCTTGGAGCTCGTTCGTCACTAGCTGCCAGCGAACTGATAAAGATGGAGGCGACTCAGGGATGTGTGTGTTTGGGATCTTTAAAGAATGTGACTGGCAGAACAGCGGTTGTATAGGGAGGATGAGGGCTGCAGTAGATAATTTTCAGATAGGGGAGGAGTGAGGCCTAATGCTGAGCATAGAAGCCAGACACAAGCCTAGCAACACAAGCAGCAACAAAGTTTTCAGGTTTATAGACACGTCGAGGTTTACTCACAGACGATGTATTTCAGGGAACGACAGCCAGGTATGCACCTACACGCTTACACTTCATGATACAAGCAGGACTCAATGCTACAATTCTTCGTCTAACCGGGTGTCTGAAACACATCGTTCAGTACAGCAAGAGGATAGATAGAGAGCATATTATTGCCATTAATCTACATCAGCAGCATGTGACAACGCGATTTGACCAGAGGATGTGTAGACGCAACTAGTGTTCCCGTCATTTCTTTTTGTAAGATATATCCTTAATTCTAAGGCTTAAGGAGTTATGATCATGGTATTTACACCAGTGAAGTTCACTTTTACTGCTTTTCATCTCATAGCCGGGAGGTACTTATCAGTGTTGTCACGGCATTGTGATTTGCAAATGACTGTTTCATCTGTAGCTTTTTGCTACTGTCGGGGGATGCAAATACCTCTCTCTCTCTCTCTTCTCTCTTTTCTCTCTCTCTTCTCCACTTCCTCTCTCATCTCTCTTCTCTCTCTCTCTCTCTCTCTCTCTCTCTCTCTCTCCGCCCTCTCTGCCTCTCTCTCTCTCTCCTTCTCTCCTCTCTCTCTCTCATCTCTCTCTCTCTTCTCTCTTCTCTCTTCATCATCTCCAGCTCTCTCCTCTCTCCTTTCTCTCTCTCTCCTCTCCCATCCTCTCCTTCTCTATCTCATTATATTTGCTTTTTAGCATGACAATCAAAACAATTCAAAGCTTATTTATGAGATTTACATTATTATAATATATAAATTGTCAACGGGACGACAGTAATAACAATAAGCATACAGTAGAATACATGTGCAGGTTGGTTGGTYTGTCAGACACTGTCCCTCATCTTATGGCAGGCAGCAATGTAATGCGCTGCCAACCCACAGTTCTCTGCGTCCTCCCCCAACGGGACGGTTGGCCTATCCTCATCAGAGAGGTCTTTGAACCCTTGAATGCAKTTTGTCAGGAAATGCAGTTCTGTCTCAGGTTCTGCTGTTGTGCAGTGGTTGCACAGCCTTTCCTCTATAGGGAGCCATGTTTTCCTGTGTCTACCCTTCTCAATGACAAGGCTGTGTTCACTGATCCTGTACTTTGTCAAGGTTTCTAAGGTTTTGATCAGTAACCACGGTCAAATGGTTTGCCACAATGTACTGTCGATTTAGGGCCAGATAGAACTGCATTTTGTTTGTTCTTGTGCTTGTGTTTCCCAATAAGCAATGTCGTTTTGTTTTGACTGTGTTGTAATTTGGTTTGATCTGATTGATTGGATGTTCTGGTCCTGAGGCTTCAGTTTGTTAGTAGAACAGGTTTGTGAACTCAGGACCAGCTGGATGAGGGGACTCTTKTCTTTGCTCAGCTCTTGGCATTGCAGGGCTTGGTAAAGATATGAGAGGGGGTCACTGTATTTTACATGTTTCCAAAACTGAATTGCTATTTTTTGAGTTTTTATTATTAGTGGATATTGGCCTAATTCTGCCCTGCATGCATTSTTTGTAGTTTTCCTCTGGAAATGTAGGAGAATCTTACAGAAGTCTGCATGCAGGGTTTCAATGGGGTGTTTGTGTCACACCTTGATCTGTTTCACCTGTCTTGTGCTCGTCTCCACCCCCCACCAGGTGTCGCCCATTTTCCCAATTATCCCCTGTGTATTTATACTTGCGTTTTCGGTTTGTCTGTTGCCAGTTCGTCTTGTCCCGTCAAGTCCTACCAGCGCATTCCCGTGTTTCCTGTGCTCTAGTTTTTCTTAGTCGTCCCAGTTCTGCCCTTTCTGCCTGTCCTGTACCTGCCTGCTGTCCTRTACCTGCCTGACTCTGATTTGGATTATGACCCTTTGCCTGCCTTGATTTACCTTTTGCCTGCCCCTTGTACTATAATAAACTCTGAGACTTGTACTATAATAAACTCTGAGACTCATACTATCCGCCTCCTGTGTCTGCATCTGGGTCATATCCTGAGTCRTGATAGTACGAACTGGCCTTGACTGACCCAGCAGACGTAGACCAGCTCCGCAACGCCGTCTCCGTCAAAGGAGTCGCCATTGGTAGACACGAAGTAGTACTTTAAGATCTTATGGAAAGACTCCAGAMCTTGGCGGAATGCCATGACCACGCTTTCACTGCGTTGCTGGAGCATTTTCAAAGGTTATCTACTAAGCAGCAAGCCACAACAGTAAACCCCCCAGACTGTCAGTTACCCCGCTACCAGCGCC
>NW_019942561.1:8885-14893 GCF_002910315.2 Salvelinus sp. IW2-2015 | reverse complement strand
GGCAAACTGCGTCAAGTCTCCCGTAGTGTGGCAGATTTTGCACTTTGGCTGCTGAGAGTGCCTGGAACCCAGAAGCTCTGTTCGAATGTTCCTGCATGGATTATCAGTGGTGGTCAAAGCTTCCCATGGATCTCGAATCTCTCATAGCCTTGACCATACGGATCGATGGGCGGGCTACGGGAAGGTAGGAGGGAGAGGAGGTCTGACCGGTCGCACTCGCTCGTCCACAGCACCCACCTCGCCTCCGAGGAATCGAGGTACTTGGTATGATCACCGAGAGGTCCGTCAGGAATCACAGAGGGCTGTCGACTCGCTTCCTCCAGAGCCCATGTCACTGGGCAGGGCCAGATTGTCTCCTGCTGAACGCTTACACAGACTGAGCACCATAAGCTGTCTGTCAGATTTAAAAAAAACTTTACGGAAAAAGCAAACCATGCAATAATCTGAGTACGGCGCTCAGACGACAAATCAACCCAAAGACATATCCGCCATGTTGGAGTCAACAGAAGTCAGAAATAGCATTATAAATATTCACTTACCTTTGATGATCTTCATCAGAATGCACTCCCAGGAATCCCAGTTCCACAATAAATGTTTGTTTTTGTTCGATACTGTCCATAATTTATGTCCAAATTCCTCCTTGTTGTTCGCTCGTTCAGTAACACAATCTAAACTAACGACGCGCGCGGGCAGGTCCAGGCAAAAGTTCAGACAAAAAGTCATATTACAGTCCGTAGAAACATGTCAAACTAAGTATAGAATCAATCTTTAGGATGTTTTTAACATAAATCTTCAATAATGTTCCAACCGGAGAATTCCTTTGTCTTCAGAAATGCGATGGAACAGAGCTCGCTCTCACGTGAATAGGTCAGCGGCATGTTCAGCTCATGGCAACCTTACTCAATCCCCTCTCCTTCGGCCCCACATCACAGTAGAAGCATCAAACAAGGTTCTAAAGACTTGACATCTAGTGGAAGCCTTAGGAAGTGCAACATGACCCCATTTCCACTGTATCTTGGATAAACAAAGAGTTGAAAAACTAAAAACCTCAGATTTCCCACTTCCTGGTTGGATTTTTTCTCAGGTTTTTGCCTGCCATATGAGTTCTGTTATACTCACAGACATCATTCAAMCAGTTTTAGAAACTTCAGAGTGTTTTCTATCAAAATCTTTTCATCCGGATGTGAAAATACTGCCCCCTACACCAAAGAAGTTAATTAAGAGTAAGTTGGTGAGCCATAYGGGGAGTTTCCCCATCTTCCATTTCTCGTACCCTCTCCATGCTATCCTGTTGTGGAGGGACCAGTCCAAATCTCTCCGGGTGGTCATTGACTCTGGGCCCGACGAGACCTTTATGAACGGTACCTTGGTGTTGGAGCTGGGAATCCCCACACAACCAGGACCTCCGGGAGGTTTTCAATAAGGCCCATGCTACATCTCTCCCTCCGCATCAACCTTACGACTGCGCTATTGCTCTTCTCCGGGAGAACTACACCGCCTCGCGGCTTTATTTCCTATCTGGTCCGGAGACCAAGACCTTGGAGGAGTACATTGAAGACTCTCTTGCTGCAGGGAGTACTCGTCCATCTGCCTCCCMCRCCGGCGCAGCATTCTTCTTTGTGGAGAAGAAGGACAAAACCCCGCGTCTGTGTATCGACTACCAGGGCCTTCTTGTCAATACGGGGGCGCTGTTTTCACTTTGGAAAARATCGTGCCCAAATGAAACGGCCTCGTACTCTGTTCTAGATCATACAATATGCATATTATTATTACTATTGGATAGAAAACACTCTCAAGTTTCTAAAACTGTTTGAATTATATCTGTGAGTAAAACAGAACTCATTTGGCAGCAAAACTTCCATACAGAAGTGAAAAATCTGAAAACGAGGCTCTGTTTCAGGGCCTGCCTATTCAACTGGCTTTTATTTATCGATATGCATGCACTTCATACGCCTTCCACTAGATGTCAACAGGCAGTGGAAGGTGGAATGGGGTGTCTAGCTTGATCTGAGGCCGAACAAGAGCTTTTGGAGTGACAGGTCCGGTATTTTCTTTGTCTTCGACGGCGCGCGAGGGACCTCGACATTGTCTTCTGAAAAGCGTTCGGTATACACGGCGAATATCTCCGGCTCTGATTTTATTTGATACATATGATAATAACATCATAAAGTAGGTTTTTTCAACCGAGTTTTATCAGTTTATTCAACGTTTATTGGGACTTTTGGAGTTCTTTGCGCCAAGAGAGGATGGAATGTTAGCAACCTTGGCTAGCATTGTGGCGCAAATTCGACAGAAGAAATGGACATTCTAAAACAAACAACGATTTATTCTGGAATAGGACTCCTTGTACAACATTCTGATGGAAGCTCAGCAAAAGTAAGACAACATTTATGATGTTATTTCGTATTTCTGTGTAATATGTTGATGTCTATTCTCCGCCGTGTTGGTGAGCACTGTCTCACAATAACCAAGCTGTATGTTGTGGTAAAGTTATTTTAAAAAAATCTAACACAGCGCGTTGCATTAAGAACCAGTGTATCTTTCATTTGCCATACAACAAGTATTTTTTGTTAAAGTTTATGATGAGTTCTTTGGTCAGATTAGGTGAGTGTCCAAAATATCTCCGGACATTCTGGGGAAATGTTGCTACGTATTCACAATGTATAACCACGGTTTGCAGCTCTAAATATGCACATTTTCGAACAAAACATAAATGTATTGTAAACATGATGTTTATAAGACTGTCATCTGATGAAGTTGTCCAAAGGTTAGTGATTCATTTTATATCTATTGCTGTTTTTTGCGAAAGCTACCTTTGCGGTGAATAAATGCGTTTGTGTGTTTTGGCTATTGTGGTAAGCTAATATAATTCTATATTTGTGTTTTCGCTGTAAAACACTTAAAAAATCTGAAATATTGGCTGGATTCACAAGATGTTTATCTTTCATTTGCTGTACACCATGTATTTTTCAATAAATGTTTTATGATGAGTATTTATGTATTTCACGTTGCTCTCTGTATTATTCTGGCGCTTTGGTGCTATTTTTGATGGTGGCTGCAATGTAAAACTATGATTTATTACCTCAAATATGCACATTTTCGAACAAAAACATAAATTATTGTATATAACATGTTATAAGACTGTCATCTGATGAAGTTGTTTCTTGGTTAGTGACTAATTTTATCTCTATTTTGTCGGTTTTGTGAAAGCTACCTATGCGGTGGAAGCATGGTGAAAATATGCGGTTGTGTGTTTGGCTATTGTGGTTAGCTAATAGAAATACATATTTTGTTTTCGCTGTAAAACATTTTAAAAATCGGAAATGATGGCTGGATTCACAAGATGTTATCTTTCATTTGCTGTATTGGAATTGTGATTTCATGAAAATGATATTATATGATATCCCTGTCCCGTTAGGCTAGGCTATGCTAGTCAGCTTTTTTGTGAGGAGGATCCCGGATCCGGGAGGGTGATGAAGTAGAGGTTAATGACATCACCGTTATAAAAACGTTACCCTTTACCACTCAACTCCTTGGCTTTCGAGCCTCTCCAGGGGGTGACGATCTTCTCAAAGTTGGACCTTCAGAACGCCTACCATCTGGTTTGGATACGGGAAGGAGACAAATGGAAGACTATGAGTACCTTGTTATGCCATTCGGACTGACCAATGCTCCACAGTGTTCCAGGCCCTGGTCAACGATGAGCTCCATGTTGGAACCGGATCGTGTTTGTCTACCTTGACGACTTCCTAGTTTTATCCCCAGTCAGCTCAAGAACATGTCCTCCACGTCCGACAGGTCCTTCAGAGTCTCCTGGAGAACCAGCTTTTTGTTAAAGCAGAAAAATGTGAATTCCATCGCTCCACCATCTCCTTCCTAGGGTATGTCATTGCAGCTSGAAATATTCAGATGGACTCTGACAAGGTGAAARCGGTGGAGTGCAGCTGCAACGTTTCCT
This sequence comes from Salvelinus sp. IW2-2015, assembly GCF_002910315.2. Classification (NCBI taxonomy): domain Eukaryota; kingdom Metazoa; phylum Chordata; class Actinopteri; order Salmoniformes; family Salmonidae; genus Salvelinus; species Salvelinus sp. IW2-2015. The sequence goes on along the minus strand of NW_019942561.1, from coordinate 10,935 downwards.
GGGGTTTGAGCATTTCTACCGCCGCTTCCTCCGGGGTTACAGCATCCTGGTTTCTCAGCACTCACCTCTCCCAAGGTTCCGTTCACGTGGTCTCCAGCAGCTGACCGGGAGTTCTCGKACCTCAAGCATCGGTTCACTACAGCTCCCATCTTAGTCCATCCAGAACCGTCCAGTCAGTTTGTGGTGGAGGTCGATGACTCAGACGTCAGAGTGGGGGCCGTCCTGTCCCAGCGTTCTACCCAGGACCAAAAGCTGCATCCCTACACTTTCCTTTCCCTTCGTCTTAACTGAGAAGGGAAATCGAGAACTACTCACGGTCATTATGACGTTGGAGGAGTGGAGGCACTGGTTAGAGGGGGCAGAACATCCATTCATAGTACCATAGTGATAGTTTGTCCCATTGGGTGAAATCTTGTTTTGCAAGTGGACCCCACACCTTGCTGCCATAAAGTGCAATTGGTTCAATGACACATTCAATTCGTTTTTAATAGGTATTTCAATTTGAATTCGTTTTTTTATGGAGTAGAATGCCCTGCGTGCTTTCTCTCGCAGTTCATTCACTGCATCATTAAGGTGTCCAGTTGAGCTTTTTTTAAACCTAAGTAATTGTAGTGTGTGCAGTACTCTATATATGTTGTACCAATTGAGTACTTTGGTCTAATTCCCTGAGATCTCTCACCCCCTCGCTCCCACCCTCTGTTTCTCTCTCCCTCCCTCTTCTCTCTTTCTCTCTCTACCCCCTCTCTCCCATCTCTCTCTCTCTTCTTTCTCTCTCCTCTCTCCCTCCTTTCTCTCTCCTCTCTCCCACCCTCTCTCTCTCTCTCTTCCCTCTCTCTAGTTCCCTCATCTGATTATCAGCTGTTGTCAAACACGTGTCTGAAAATATCCTAACAATTAAAGAATACTCTTTTTAAATTTTCTAAATTTCACATACTATAAAACGTTCTATGTTCACATACCCAAATGCTTACTATTTAGAAAGCAAGTACAGGTAATTAGACACAGCATCTTTTTTTACATGAAGAAGACCAAATTAATTCACTTATAGACTTGAACCCAGCGTTATAACCTTTACAGACCCTTCTACACACACACACACACACCACACCACACACACACACACACACACACACACACACACACACACACACACACACACACACACGAGTTCAGTGACGGCAGTTTACTACATGCTAGTTTCCATTGTGTAATCCGCATGGACTATTTCCTGTCACAGAGTTCCAGACAATGATTCATGGTGAGCTGGGTGAAGCAGTCCAACAAGACACCGGCATACCACAACATCACCTGCCAAATGGCGCCCTCCCCGCTGGAGGCACTTCAACACCATTATCACCAATGGTGTGTGTTTTACATTTACGTAGGTTAGGTTAGGGTTAGGGGTTAGGGTTTACAATTAGGGTTAGGGGTTAGGTTTAGGGTACAATTAGGGTTAGGTTAGGTTAGGTTAGGGTTACAATTAGGGTTAGGGTTAGGTTTAGGGTTAGGTACGAATTAGGGTTAGGGGTTAGGTTTAGGGTTAGAATTAGGTTAGGGTTAGTTAGGTGTTAGGGTACAATTAGGTTAGGTTAAATTAGGGTTAGGGTTAGGGTTAGGGTTAAGATTTAGGGTTACAATTAGGGTAGGTTAGGTTAGGTTAGGTTTAGGTTAAGGTTAGGGTTAGTTTAGGGTGTACAATTAGGTTAGGGTTAGGGGTAGGGGTTAGGGTTAGGGTTAGGGTTCGGGTTAGGGGTTAGGTTAGGTTAGAGGTTAGGTTAGGGTTCGGTTAGGGTTACAATTAGGGTAGGGTTAGGGTTAGGGTTAGGGTTAGGTTTAGGATTACAATTAGTAGGGTTAGGGTTAGGGTTACGGTTAGTGTTAGGGTTAGGTTAGGGTTTGTTAGGGTTTACAATTAGGGGTTAGGGTTAGGGTTAGGGTTAGGGGTTAGGTTTAGGATTACAATTAGGGTTAGGGTAGGTTAGGGGTTACGGGTAGGTTTTAGGGTTACAATTATGGTTAGGGTTGTGTTAGGGTTAGGTTAAGGGTTACA
>NW_019942561.1:0-1404 GCF_002910315.2 Salvelinus sp. IW2-2015 | reverse complement strand
ACAGCCAAACTGGGAGAGGAATTCCACCCACTGTTGTGTGTGTGTGTGTGTGTGTGTGTGTGTGGGTGTTGTTGTGTGTGTGTGTGTGTGGTGTGTGTGTGTGTGTGTGGTGTGTGTGTGTGTGTGTGTGTGTGTGTGTGTGTGTGTGGTGTGTGTGTGTGTGTGTGTGTGTGTGTGTGTAAGTGTGTGTAAGTGAGCGATAGAGAGGATAGAAATAACTGTGTGATAGAGAGCCATAAACCCTCCAAGGATCTCTTCCAGGCTTGTAACACTACTATACTTTATCATATCATCCTCCTACTCCTTCACAATCTCCTCATTATCGTCAACATCAATATAATCATCATCATCATCATTGCCTTCATCAACCTTATTCTCAACAGGTTTCTCCTCCTCCTTCACCTCATCCTCATTGTCGTCATCAACCTTATCTTCTTCAATAACATCATTATCAAGTCTGTTGGCAGCCAGTGCCTGTTTTCACTTTTGTCATTTAAATAGAACCTTCCAGAGGGAAATATCCCTGAATTCTCTGCACCTCTAAACATAGATCATATTTTCATAGAAGCCAATAAAAGCAACGTGAGCCAATTCCCTATAGTTTGAAGACAGGGCTGTCTTTCAGTAACTCATCATTATGCAAACATCACAGCAGCATTTGCCACCAGAATATTCCCTCCACTGACTGCACTCACTGAAATGTGCACAAACATAATCATATTTTATGAAAAGAGCTGAAATGCAAAAAAAGTGGTATGCAAAGATAACACATTTGAGTCATTTAGCAGACACTCTTATTCAGAACGACTAACAGTAGTGAGTGCATACATTTTTCATACTGTTCCCCTAGTGGGAATTGAACCCACAACCCTGACCTTGCAAGCACCGTGCTCCAACAACTGAGCCACAAGGGTCACATTTTGATAAAAAAGTGCTTGAAATCCCAGAAATAAATGTCTCTACTGTAGGTTATCTCCAAGCTCTGTGGCATCACCAAACCAAAGAAGAAAAATAAATAATAAAAAATTATACAATTGTAAAACAAATAAAAACCTCTATCCTAAAATCAATAGTCTTCCTTTAGTTAGAAAGAACAGAAAACCTCCTAACAGAGGGTTACATATCACAGCACAGACCTAAAGCCATGTGGCTATAGGCAGTATGAGGAATGTGTGTGTGTGTGTGTTTGCTTTCTTGTGTTTGTGCAGGTGTGTGTAGCGTGGGAGAGAGGGGTGCAGTAGCGTGGGAGAGAGGTGTAATCGTAATGATCTACACTGGGAAAGATCCAGCCCCTGACGCTCCATTTCTTAGGGCAGGGCTGCTCCCCGGAACGTCTTTCTTGAGCAAATCCCTACTCCTTTAATCTCCTTACTCAGCTACATCCTCTTTAAAGATGCAGAAAGC
>NW_019942560.1:0-9441 GCF_002910315.2 Salvelinus sp. IW2-2015 | reverse complement strand
TTCCATATGTAAGCTTAAGTGTTTGTTTCTTGGGCTTTTTTTTTTTTCTTCGAACGAAAAAGTGCCTCAGGCCTTGAAGAAAATGTAAAAAAACAATCACTGATTGAGGGGATATCGGTGAACAAATGCCGTGGTCAAGGCTATGACGGCGCCGGTGTAATGAGTGGAGCTTACTCGTGTGTTCAAATGCGCATATCAGACCGAGAACCTAATGCTTCGAAGTTAGTTCTTTATGAATTTTAGTTTAGAAAACGATCTCTCCGCAGAAGCGACTGTTACAGGATTGTAAAAACAGCTTGATTGCCATAGCAACATCCGGGAAATTGGTCAGAAGTGAGTTGTGCTTCAAATACAGCAGTTCTGCAACACCTTTAATTCTGCCTCTCATTCTCCTTAATTGCCGGCTTCAACACGTTACGGAAAGAAATTAACATATAGGAAGCTCTAGGGACATGTCGTCTGGATACTGGACAGACAATACATTTGCAGATGCAAACACAGATTATCATATTTGGCGGACAACCGTTCTTGAGGCTTGAACAAAAAAAGCGSTTTGCGATTTCGTTCATACTGGTGAACCGGTGTTTGAGTTGTGTGGTTGCAAATATGAACAGTCKCTTATCTCAGGTATATCTTGGCATGTATTATTCAAGAATACGTTTACATTTTGTGCAGCGCAATGGACATAGGCCTATAATGCACCATGTCTCAGGAAAGACTGTCTGGGTTGGCAATACTCCTTTTAGAAAACAGTCGGTCCGCAACCTGGATCTACAGGCCGCGGTGAAAAGATTTGCACACAAAAAAAATGAGGACTTCAGGAGACTCTCTCAAGTTAGATTTAATTTACCTTGAATATTGCAGCCCATTTGTGTAGGCTATTAGCCAGTCAAAACCCGCTGAGTTCAACAATAGATAGTGGCTGATTTTACCCTCAAGCCAAGTACTTTTTTCCAGTTTATTTTATTTTATAACTGCAGTCCAGTTATAGAACAAATCGTATTACAATGACGGCCTACCCCGCGGCCAAACCCTCCTTAACCTGGACAATGCTGGGCCAATTGTGCGCCACCCTATGGACTCCCGATCACTGCCGGTTGTGATACAGCCCGAATCAAACCAGGGTCTGTTGTTTCGCCTCTAGCACGAGATGCAGTGCCTTAGACCACTGCGCCACTCGGGAGAAACTTGTTAGGCTATTTGATGTGTAATTTTGATAAAAAGCCGCTAAATACAGTACAACGTCAGCTTAGAATGTACATTGAAATAATGAAACATCCCTAGTAAACGTGTTGGAGGGTGGACTGACTATTAGTTGGCATTAAAGTGACTCACCAGCAACTTCTATCCAAGCAGGAGCTAGCACGAGGACGGCTCATGTCATGCAGCCTATACAGGACAGTTGTATTTATAAAAATCCATGGTAATGATTAGTATGCTGTTGCGCACAAACTTATTTTACCATCTGCAATGTTTGAATTTCCAACTTTAATTACTGAACAAGTATTACATTATTGCCACCTGTCAGCAGTCTAAAAATGGCAACATTGCGACAACATGTTAGCTTCGTGAAATGTTAGGCTAATATGAGAAAATGACTACCAAATAGGCCTACCAATAAACATTTATCCATTTGCCACAGCAAAGCTATAGATGCCCTCGCAATTTCACGCACCAGGACACCATCGGTTTATTTTACACCGGTGTATGAGAGTTTTATTTTTGTTTCCCCAGGGAGAGTAACTGCTGCCTTGACAACAGCTAACGGGCGCCTAATAAAATAAAATACTAAACGGGGTTTGTGCTATAGAATGTAGACTGAATAATGAAAAATCCCTAGTAAACTAGTGTTTTGAAGGGAACTGACTGTATTAGTGGCATTATAGACTGGTATACAACAACTTTCTATCCAAGCTAGGAGAGAGCCCTAGGACGGTTCATGTCATGCAGTTCAGGTAGCCTATACAGGACAGTTCGTATATTATTATAAAAAAAAAAAATGGTAGCTGATTAGTATGCTGTTGCATAAAAACATTATTTTACAATCTGTAATGTTTGAATTCCAACTTGAATTACATTATTGCCACCAGTCAGCAGTCTAAAAAATGGCAGCATTGCGACAACATTATAGCTTCGTGAAATGTTAGGCTTAATATGAGAAAATGACTACCAAATAGCCTACCAATAAACATTATCCATTTGCCACAGCAAAGCTATAAGATGCCCCTCGCAATTCAGCACCAGGACAGCCATCGGTTTATTTTAAGGGGGGATGGGGGGGGCGGGGGGTCAAAAGAAACGGGTTACAAACCGTGTGGTATTGAAAGTACCAAACTATCTGTTCAATAAGTTAACACACAGCTCGACCCCAAAATATCCCACAAGACATGCTAGTATGCTACCAGGGTTCTCTTCACAGTCCCCAGGTCCAGAACAGAGGCTAGGAAACACAGTACTATATATAGCCATGACTACATGGAACTCTCTCCCAAAATGTAATGTAGTAGTGGAGCAATGTAAATTTGTATGTACAATTGTGATGTAGTGGTGCGAATGTGGATTTGTATGATGCACAATGTTTTGCATGACGTGATGTTTTATTTCTGCGTTCCCCAGGAAGAGTAGCTGCTGCCTTGACAACAGCTAACGGGGCGCCTAATAAAATAAAATACTAACCTTGGGTTTGTAGTAGTAGATGTAGAAAATAGTAAGTGAGAGAGTTAGCTGTGTGTGAGTTTTATGTGTRGGGAAATACATGGAGGAAACTCATACCTACACTCTGTTCTCTGTTCTGTATGTCGACTGCCAGCGCATGGAACAGAAGAATCCACTTGGCAAACCACACTATTTTCCTAACTTGCAAAATGTACAATATATGCATCTTCAAAATAAAACCTGAAGTTTGGTAATTGAGAGAATTGGTAAGGAATGCTTGGATGTGGATGTGCATGCGGTAGGTCAGACACAGTTTAGTTGGTTGTCATACCCGTTACATTGAATTAAACTTGTAAAAACATTATATAAAAATAAAAAAATCCAGTCCACATATTTTAGAAGCAGATCAGAGTTTCCTAGCAACTAGCTAGTTTACGTCAGATTAGCTAACGTTAGCTAATGTCATTTTCAGAGCAGGCTGGCTATGTAAACATAAGTACGCCAGTCAGGATGGACCGGCAAATGAATTAAATCACCAAATGTAAATAGTCACATAGCAAATACTTCTGGAAATGCATGTGAAAGAACTGACAAAAATTATTATTTACCTTCTCGTTTTTCCTCCTGGTAGCATCTCGCAGGTCTTCATCATATGTTGTGTGTCGTCTCATTCTGGATTTTGAGGGTTAAAAAAATTTGATCGCCCTGCAACTGAGCTCTTTGACTTGAAAACAAAATTGTAGTATTATAGTAGAAATAAAAAGGTTTATAAACTGTGGTTTCACAGTTAGTTAGCTTTCCCAGTCATACCTCTCCAGCAGGGTTGGGAGAAAGCGGATGTTTCCGGTTTTCACGGATACAGTATTTTCAGCCTAACTTCCGTTTCCACTGAAAAACAGATGTGGAGACTCCGTAAGGTCAGAGACAAAGAGGCAAGACTTGATTTTACTCCGCCCAAAATCTGGCAATGACAATAAYCCCAGGAAGTGAGGAATTTTTGTATTGAGGTCAATGAGAGCGTGTCGAATTTGGTCAACAAAAAATGTTATTCTAATTTGCTACTTCAGGCCTATTTGATCGATTAGAAGTTCCGTAATGGCTAGATGTATGCGAATGCACCAATATAAGTGGATGCACGTGGAATTTCGGCAATTAAAAACAGAAAGATTTTATATCAGAGTTGTGCCATAGAGATAGATAGAGGACACATCATGGATATAACCTGTTTTAGCATGGACATTGAAATTGAGGGCTTCCACTATTTTAAAGTAGTCAACTGGGTGGGTATTCTAATGAGTTGGAAGAAATCAGACAACGAAAAATAAAATTTGCCAAAACAAAAATAGCACAGATAAAGAAACGAGTCTTCTATCAATCTCTATGGGTGTTGTTCAAACGCGTATCTGCCCTCTCATTGGCTGAATGGTCCCACCTGATCTCGCCGCCTCAAACCTGTCTTCAATCTTTGAGGACATGTATTTCCATTGTTAGAGCGATCACTTAAAGATCTTGTCAATATAATAGACAATCTTTGGTTAGGTGACTTCTGAAGCTGTGAGCTAGGATATTTTATAGGATTGGAAGTGCAACACTTCCACCAACAGCACGGAGTTAGAATTTCACAAACTTGAACAAAACTGTACATTTATTGAATTCTTTACTTAACTTTACTAAATACGTCAGTACATACTGAATTACTGAATTGAATACCGCAAGTGTTTGTTTTAAACTACAGTGTTAATAAATACAGGACACATCAGCAGACAGAGCTAAAATTTTATTAGTTAATTATCATGGGGCAGTCAGTCAACTAACCCCCATTCACTTGTAACAATGAATAGCACATTTTACAAATAGTGTACTTACAGTAGGTGTTTTAATGTGAAACAGATCTACACATAGTCACATACATACAGTACCAGTAAAGTTTGGAACACCTACTCATTCAAGGGTTTTTCTTTATTTTCACTATTTTCCACATTGTAGAATAATAGTGAAGACATCAAAACTATGAAATAACACATATGGAATCATGTAGTTACCAAAAAAAGTGTTAAACAAATCTCAATATATTTTATATTTGAGATTKTTCAAAGTAGCCACCCTTTGCCTTGATGACAGCTTTGCACACTCTTGGCATTCTCTCAACCAGCTTCATGAGGTAGTCACCTGGAATGTATTTCAATTAACAGGTGTGCCTTGTTAAATGTTAACTTATAGAATTTCTTTCCTTCTTAATGCATTTGAGCCAATCGGTTGTGTTGTGACAAAGTAGGGGTGGTATACAGAAGATAGCCCTATTTGGTAAAAGACCCAAGTCCATATTATGGCAAGAACAGCTCAAATAAGCAAAGAGAAAATGACAGTCCATCATTACTGGTCAGTCCACCCYGAAACATTTCAAGAACTTTGAAAGTTTCTTCAAGTGCAGTCTCAAAAACCTTCAAGCGCTATGATGCAACTGGCTCTCATGAGGACCGCCACAGGAAAGGAAMACCCACAGTTACCTCTGCTGCAGAGGATAAGTTCATTAGAGTTAATTGCACCTCAGATTGCAGACCAAATAAAAGCTTCAGAGTTCAAGTAAGACACATCTCAACATCGCCTGTTCAGAGGAGACRGCGTGAATCAGGCCTTCATGGTCAAATTGCTGCAAAGAAACCYGTGGAAATCTGTCATTTGGTCTAATGAGTCCAAATGTGAGATTTTTGGTTCCACCCGCTGTGTCTTTGTGAGAAGCAGAGTAGGTGAACGGATGATCTCCGCATGTGTGGTTCTCACCGTGTAGCATGGYGGAGGTGGTGTGATGGTGTGGGGGTTCTTTGCTGGTGACACTGTCAGTGATTTATTTAGAATTGAAGGCACACTTAACCAGCATGGCTACCACAGCATTCTGCAGCGATACGCCATCCCATCTTGTTMGCGCTTAGTGGGACTATCATTTGTTTTTCAACAGGACAATGACCCAACACACCTCCAGGCTGTGTAAGGGCTATTTTACCAATAAGGAGAGTGATGGAGTGCTGCATTAGATGACCTGGCCTCCACAATCACCCGACCTCAACCCAATTGAGATGGTTTGGGATGAGTTGGAGTGCAGAGTGAAGGAAAAGCAGCCAACAAGGGCTCAGCATATGTGGGAACTCCTTCAAGACTGTTGGAAAAGCATTCCAGGTGAAGCTGGTTGAGAGAATGCCAGGAGTGTGCAAAGCTGTCATCAAGGCAAAGGCTGGCTACTTTGAAGAATATCAAATATKAAATATATTTTGATTTGTTTAACACTTTGTTGGTTACTACATGATTCCATGTGTGTTATTTCATAGTTTTGACGTCTTCACTACTATTCTACAATGTAGAAAATAGTAAAATAAGAAAAACCCTTGAATGAGTAGGTGTGTCCAAACTTTTGACTGGTAATGTACACTCCTGTAGTGGTCTATCACATACTCACTAATGTGGGGCGAGCATTGCTCCCTAAAGTGATACAAATGATAATGTTGCTCCAATCCCATGGAACGTTAAGACATTTATATTCTGTGTTAATGATGGATGGAATGGCATCAGGGAGTTCGTATGCGTGAGACTGGAGGGAGCCAATCTAACAGGAGCACAGGATGTAACAGTCCCAGGGCCATCTCCTGCCGATCTGCAAGCACTAGCAATCTCCACATGAGGGCGCTGTAACAGAGAGAAATTGGAGGCAGCATTGGCGTAATGAGAAGGTCACTGTATTTCACACACACACACACACACACACACACACACACACACCTTACCTCCTCACTGGTAGAACTTCAGCTCCGTGTCCACACAGTCAAAGAAKAGGTCCCCCAGTTCCTCATCTGCTGGTATTTCTCCACTGAGCAGGGCTGATATGTCCGTCAGACACTGGCCCTCCAACATCCTCAATGTCTCCGTCAGAGCATTCCCTGCGTCCTYAGGGACAGAAACACACACAGACACACGCAAAAATACACACATGAATGCCCCCCCACACACAAGCACGTGCACAAGCAGAGAAGACCTGACAAACAGCAATTTGTGAAGTTTATAGGGAATTATAAAAAGTTCAAAGTCGGTGATGTACGTAACACAATATCCATCAGTCCATACCCACACTCATCAAMGTAAAAAAAAAWAAAYAYYWWWWWTTWAAAAAAATACTCTATGAAAGTGTAGCCTATTACATTCGACCCATATTTCATTCTAACCCCTTCTACACGTACCGGGTTGGTCTCCATAGTCTGCAGGGCCCCCTCATGGGCCTTGTACAGGTCGTGCCTGCGGTCCACTTGGCTCTGGAAGCGCGGCTGCTTCCTGACCGGGTCGTCTGGGCCGTACTGTGGGGAGATCACCCTCGACACTGGGGTCACAGACTCAGAGAAGATAAAAGGCTTGAAAACAGACCTGGCAGGACGGAGGACAGTCCCGTAGGAGGAGGAGGGGAGGGGGTAAGGACCAAATGAAACACACAGACACAGAGAAACTCCTATCAAGAAGCAGTTTTGCCAAAGGGGGAAATGATGAAGATGAAAAAGAGCGATACAGAGATAAATGGCAAAGAGCGTATCTGAGTCTGAATCTTAAGAAMCACTTCTAGATAGCCTGAGGGGTTCCTGGGKCTGGTTCCAAACCAATCCCTTGCCACTTCTCCTACACCCTTGTTGAGTCCKTCTTGCCAATCTGAAAGAACTGGAAAGGTATCAGCAAAATAGRAACATTACCACATAGCTCTCTGGTAAGCTAGGAGGAGTTTCCTAAACATTTCTCACACACTTATCCAGCTCATTTAGATTAAACACAAGGAGTAGACAACAATGGGGTTCGGGTCAGAGTGATTAGTTAGGGACCAGGCCGGTGAGGTGACGCACCTGGAGGGGTCGGGGGTGGCAGTGAGGAAGTGGATGCACGGCAGGCTGGGGTCGCGGGGCAGGATGGACACCATGCTGCCAGTGGTGCGGAACCCCCCAGAGTCCATGCAGATCCCACTGGGCTTGTCCCTCAGGATGGACATCATCACCTCGGCCGTCACAGAACCTGGGGAACCCAGAAAATGTATCAGCTGAGTAGGTTATTAGTCATCTATTTTTATGGGAAAGCCGACCGGAGAGGAAATGGCAGGAGACATTAAATGGCAGGAGACAGGAAATGGCAGGAGACAGGAAATTACATAGCTAGTTACATGTAACGTACTTTCTATGGTAAGAGGGGATACCAGGCCTTTATTACATGTAATAAAAATAGCTGTATAAGCAATACGACAACCGAACCACCCATGTATAGTGTTGTTAATAGAGTCTGCTTTAACATCATTTCGGGAGTTTTTACAGTTATAAGAAATTGAATTAGATTAGAAAAGAATAGAAAGAATAGTCTCCCTCACCATCATGCTGTTGGAGGAGCTGTGTGCCCCCACTGTAGCGCTTCTTGGCCAGTTCCATCCTGGCGGGGGGGTTTTCAGACTTGAACYCCTCGTTGAAGCAGAACTCTCCCTCGCCGCTCCACCAACCCTGGGCCTGGGCCACACTCCGCAGCTCTGGGTGCTCKGCCGAGATATCCGTCCCGATGGTCAGCGCATTGGAGATGTTCTTCACCCCCTCTGTGGGAAGCAAAGACAGGTGGGGGGTGCATAGTTGTATGCTGCTGGTATAAGTTGCTCAGATATGCACAGATATACACAGCTTACCCTCCCACTATCCTAACCATAAGGGTAAAACCACAAAAATAATCTCCTGTGGGCAGATTTTGCTTGTAGACTGAAGAATCTGCAGAGACTGAATGGGATGTATGAGATAAGGAGCAGCATTAGTTCCGGTTTTGCGGTTTTCGTCACTGGTTATTTGCACATATCATGATTGGGTGAAGGCAGATGCTAAAACTGCTTTGGTTTTTTTCAAGAAGGGAGGGGGGGAGGGGAGAGGGAGGGAGGGGGGGAAGGGGGGGGGTTTGGCTGAGAGGTTTCTTATGCCGGAGTGTGGGAGATCTCATAATTTAGCCCTCTCAAATTCTAACAGGCTGTGTGAAACAAAGATAATTGAATCCAGTCAGGCTGCACCATTACGTGAGCATTTGAACTCCTAACAGAGATTACTACAAAACTAAAAACTCTGATTGAAAACGTATGTCCACACTACGCTCCAAGTGATGTTAGAGCAATTTTCTTCACCATGTAATCCTGTGCACCCTAGGTTTCCCCCCCACAAAGACATTCACGACTACGAGCTCCACCCCGGTTTTACAAACCCAGTTCTAACCCCCTTGTTTGACTCCCATTGTTGGCCACCCGAGGAGCCGTTGGGCCGAAGCCCCAGTCATCACGGGCCACAGAGAACTGTCGCGGGGGGTGTGCACCAGGAGGAAGGATGAAATGTACTGAGGGTTAGCGTGGTGTGCAAAAAGGGAAGTTAACATGGCGCCGCTGGATTCGCTTCCAACCTGACAAGTGCGCCTCACTTAACACTCCACCTGGACGCTTGGGGTGCCTGAGTGGGCCGTGCTACATTGGACCGGTGGTCTCCTTGAGCAAGACCTCAGAAGTCGTAGTTTTTTAATCGCAGCGCAGCGCCTCAATCTCCTGAGTCCAGGACCCAGCAAATCTCACGTACGCCTCAACATAGTCCCGCCAAATCAGAGGCTAGAGACAGAATGTTATTCATTTTCAATGTTGTTAATAAAGTGAGCACACAGTCGTGTTAGAAGGATTGAGGAAATTGGACAGATATCTGAAGAGTCTCCACACTGCGCATAAAGAGAACCTCGTCTACCAGGCGCAAACCCAGCCCCCCC
>NW_019942559.1:0-31338 GCF_002910315.2 Salvelinus sp. IW2-2015 | reverse complement strand
TGACTTGTGATATTCTACCAACTTACATTGACTTTACATTAAAGATACTTCCTTAGAATGTCAATAGCTTCCACCTCATATTACTTTAATGAATACAACCAAGTGTTTTTGGTTCAGGAACCTCACCCCACCAATTTGTTTTTTGTATTGTTTTACTGTGTTTTTATTTTTTTATTAATTTGAATTGACCTTACATGAAAAGTACTTCCCTAAAACTTCAACAAACTGATATTGGTTCACGGATCTCTTCCCTCCAATCAACGGCAATTCCATATGCGATTTTTGACTTAATATTTTCATTTTATTTCATGTAATGAACACTTCCTTTATATAACTTCAATAGCTTTAACTCAATATGACTTGCATGAATACAACCAATTGTTATTGGTCCAAGGACCTCTTCCCTCAAATCCACAGCAATTACATTTGGATATTCTCTACTCTTGATCAATGTTAATTGTGTTAACATGACAAATACTTTCTTCAAATCTCAATTACTTCCATTCGACTTGTATGAATGAAAAAGGTACTGTCACGTTCTGACCTGTATTTCCTTTGTTTTTTGTCTTTAGTTAGTTGGTCAGGGTGTGAGCTGGGGTGGGCAGTCTATGTTCTGTGTTTCTATGTTTAGGTTTGTCATTTGGCCTGATATGGTTCTCAATCAGAGGCAGGTGTTTTTCATTGTCTCTGATTGGGAACCATATTTAGGTAGCCTGTTTTCACTGTTGGTTTGTGGGTGTTTGTTTCCTGTGTCAGTGTTTGTGCCACACGGGACTGTTTTCAGTTAGGTTACTTTGTTATTTTGTATTTGTGTCTTGTTCAGTTTATTCTATTAAAACATGGACACTTACTACGCTGCGTCTTGGTCCGATCCCTGCTACACCTCCTCTTCAGACGAAGAGGAGGAAATCTGCCGTTACAGGTACAGAGACCAGCTTTTGCTCCACTGGCCATTTTAGAGCAGTGTGTGACCATTTGTGACCTGATTCAGGAAAGTCGTTTGAACGTTAAAAAAAAATGTTTTATCAAAATGCCATGATTGGCTGAGATAATGACTGGGCTGGACATGCCGAGAGAGGATTTCGGATTGGTCTGCCATATTGAAGGTGTCTGTCTATTTGAGCTCGTCAGCCTGTGTTGGTAATCCTGTTGAACGCAGCTCTTTTTTAATGTATTTTGTAGTGGAGCTGCATAAGTGTTGCTCTCCATTTTCTGGAGGATCAAGTTTTAAAATCAGTGGAATTAGACTATGATAGCTAAAGAGATGACGAAAACACCTGTCTCCGGATTACATCTTCAAACTAAGGGCAACCGTGGTATGGCATTCCTGAAAGGGAGACGCATCCATGATGCATGTTGATGTATGCAGGTAAGATAGTCTAGCGTTAGCTAGCTACATTTTCGGTTTCATTTCAAGCTAAAGTGCATTAAATTAGCTGACTGGGTCCCTAGCTGATATTATTTGTTTCCCAGAGCCATTTGCTTTTCTAGTTAAGAGTCTAATGTTAGCTAGCTAACATTGGACCTGGTTGGTTAGCTCCCAGCACTGTGGCATTGTTGGCACTTTGTTCAATGTTGTTTAACTAGCTAACATTAGCTTGCTGGTTCATTAGCTAAAGTTACGTGACGTGTGTGGTCTTAAACATTGTTTACCTAGCTAGGTTCATTGTTTAGCTAGGTAGCTAGCTATATGTCTTGAGCTAAAGTGTACTGTTAGCTAGCTAGCTAACGTTATGGGTGGGGCTAAAGCTTAAGAGGGTGTGAACGATGCTGAATGGGTGTAGACAAAGGTAGAGCTGTTCACTAGATACCAAAACATTCAAAGGCGATTTTTCTCAAAAGTGAGTTTACAAGTTGATCAACTTTCAAAGCAGAATGACTTTCCCATTGATCATCAAATGTAGTGTATGATATACCATTTTGTAACTCTGAGTCTCTACTTTTATCCAATGTAAAAAAAACAACACAGTTTCACATTTTGCCTCATAAGACCACATCCGGGTGGTGAGTCACATTTGGCTACCTTAAAACCTCTACCGCTTCTCTCTCCCGGATCCGGGATCCTCCTCATCAAAAAAGCTGACTAGAATAGCCTAGCCTAACGCGACAGGGATATCATATAATATAATTTTCATGAAATCACAAGTCCAATACAGCAAATGAAAGATAAACATCTTGTGAATCCAGCCATCATTTCCGATTTTTCAAATGTTTTACAGCGAAAACACAATATGTATTTCTATTAGCTAACCACAATAGCAAGACTCAACCGCATATTTTCACAATTTTTCTACCGCATAGGTAGCTATCACAAAACCGACCAAATAGAGATATAATTAGTCACTAACCAAGAAACAACTTCATCAGATGACAGTCTTATAACATGTTTTACAATACATTTATGTTTTGTTCGAAAATGTGCATATTTGAGGTATAAATCATAGTTTTACATTGCAGCTACCATCAAAAATATCACCAAAGCAGCCAGAATAATTAGAGAGCAACGTGAAATACCTAAATACTCATCATAAAACATTTATGAAAAATACATGGTGTACAGCAAATGAAAGATAAACATCTTGTGAATCCAGCCAATATTTCCGATTTTTTTAAAAGTGTTTTACAGCGAAAACACAATATAGCATATTAGCTTACCACAATAGCCAAACACACAAATGCATTTATTAGCAGCAAAAGGTAGCGATCGCAAAAACAGCAAAAGATATAAAATTAATCACTAACCTTGACCAACTTCATCAGATGACAGTCAGGTTATACAATACACTTATGTTTTGTTCGTAAATGTGCATATTGAGAGCTGCAAACCGTGGTTATACATTGTGAATATGTAGCATCGATTCACCAAATTGTCCGGAGCTATTTTGGACACTCACCTAATCTGACCAAAGAACTCATCATAAACTTTACTAAAAAAAACATGTTGGACAGCAAATGAAAGATACACTAGTTCTTAATGCAACCGCCGTGTTAGATTTTTAAAATTAACTTTACCATAACAAACAGCTTACGTTATAGCGAGACAGCGCCCGCGAAAAGGGCGGACAATAGGACTCAACATTTTCCACAGAAATACGAAATAACATCATAAATGGTTCTTACTTTTGCTGAGCTTCCATCAGAATCTTGTACAAGGAGTCCTAGGTCCAGAATAAATCGTTGTTTGGTTTTAGAATGTCCTTTTCTCCTGTCGAATTCGCTCCACAAGGCTAGCCAATGTTGATGACGTTCCCAATTTCTCTCGACGCAGAGAACGGAAAACTCAAAGTCCCATTAAACGTTGAATAAACTGATGAAACTCGGTTGAAAAAACCTACTTTATGATGTTTTTCTAATATGTATCAAATAAAAACAAAGCCGGAGATATTAGCCGTGTATACCGAACACTTATCATAAGACAATATGGAGGTGCTTCCCGCGCCTAGGTAGAGAAAGGAAATTCTGGACACGTCATTCCAAGAGCTCTTGTTCGACCTCAGATCAAGCTAGACACCCCATTCCACCTTCCACTGCCRGTTGACATCTAGTGGAAGGCGTATGCAGTGCATGCATATCCATAACTATAAGGCAATTCAATAGGCAGGCACTGGAATAGCATCGTTTTCAGATTTTTCAATTCCGATCTGGAAGTTTGCTGTACAATTAGTTCTGTTTTACTCACAGATATAATTCAAACAGTTTTAGAAACTTGAGAGTGTTTTCTATCCAATAGTAATAATAATATGCATATTGTACGATCTAGAATAGAGTACGAGGCAGTTTAATTTGGGCACGATTTTTTCCAAAGTGGAAACAGCGCCCCCATATTGACAATAAGTTTTTAAAGCGATACTCCACCCCAGGAATAAAAATCATGAAACTCCTGTCAATTTAGTGACAGGTAGCCTAGTTAACAGCGTTGGCCCAATAACGGAAAGGTTGCTGGTTTGAATCTCTAAACTCACTAGGTGAAAGATCTGTCGATGTGCCCTTGAGCTAGTCACTTAACCCTAATTGCTCCTGTAAATCACTCTGGATTAGAGTGTCTGCTAAGTGATGTAAATGTTTGTTCTATCAGTGTGTAAAATAATGTTTTTCTCCAAATGATTTAACTTCTAAATGGTCAGGAAATCGTACAGGAACGCTTAGTAGCTACATGATTCTCGTCACTGGAGATAGGGGATAACACACTGTCACATTTCATAACGCTTTTTAAAAAATTACCTGGACTCCAGATTGCCAAATCAGTCAATATATGGTATGGGCATACTTGTCTAGAACACATCCATCTGTTCATATTGTCATGACAAAGTATTTATTTTGCTTAGATGTGCTCAATCTAAACAGTGTATGAAATTATTCAATACAGGTTCTCCTTCAAATACCATCTCCCAATGTGCCATGTGTCTGGGAAATGTGGTTAAGGCCGTTGCTGCCATAGCAACGTACTCTGCATCTCGCTCTGGGCTGATATTAACTGCAAATTGAACTCGGTGAGATTGACAGTGCAGTTTGTTTAGGCGATGGAACAGCTAGCTAGCTACTTTTGTATTATTGTGTGTCGCTATGTTTACTAGCTACCTAGCTAGCCAGAGAGAGAGCATTGCATTGTGGGTTTTGTGGTCGACATGAGCTGCAACAGATTTCCACAGGGATTTTCACATGCTTCTACCAACCATGCTCTAGCGACAAAATGAAACATTCGTTCACAAAAATATTGTTTTCACAAACTAGTGTTATTTAACACTGTTAATAATAGGGATTAGTGGTTTGGGTGGATTATCCCTTTAAGAAACAAAGTTACTCCCACCCTTTACCCATGTTTCATTGCATTGAATGAAAGGAGGTCTGGGGCATCCCCATGGAGGGTGGTGTATTATGGGGTGAAAGTTATTGAAGTGTTTTTTTAAATGTAAAGTCAATTTGAATTGCCATTCAAAAAATGTACATGTTCAATCAGTGGGTAAAATTAAAATGTTTCCTGCATGATTTAACTTCTAAATGGTCAGGAAATCGTATTGGAACGCATAGTAGCTACATGGTTCTCATAACTGGAGATAGAGGATAACACAATCACATTTAAAAACGCTTTTAAAACAATTACCTGGACTCCAGATTGCCAAATCAGCCAATATATGGTATGGGCATACTTGTCTAGAACACATCCATCTGTTCATATTGTCATGACAAAGTATTTATTTTGCTTAGATGTGCTCAGTCTAAACAGTGTAGAAAATTATTCAACACAGTTTCTCCTTCAAATACCATCTCCCAATGCGCCATGTGTGTCTGTGGGAAAGGCCGTTGCTGTCATAGCAACGTACTCTGCAATCGCTCTGGCCTGAGATGAACTGTTGAACTCTTTGATAGTGCAGTTTTTTTAGCCGATGGTACAGCTAGTATTGAGAATTTTCCAGAACATGTGTGGTAATTAATAGCAGAAGAGCTAGCAAGATGAGTGCACTCTATATGTGCTCTGGGTCATTAGACACCATTAGACATGCACCTGTCTTGGGAGTGGACATAACTGTTTATATTTGTAACTGTTATGGCCTTATATGTTAGGGTGACCAGACGTCCCCGTTCTCCGGGGACAGTCCCCGGTTGAAGCTGTCCCCGGAAATGTCCCCGTTTAACAGTGCATTAAAAACAGACTGCAAAGTGAAATAATATTTTACGTGGCAAGAAAGACCGGGCAGCAGAGCCTACCGGTTGACGTCTCAATCGCGTTGTGCTTGTTTTGTCCAGTAGAGGGGGCTGCTCGATATAGCAGCTTCACTCACCCTTCTTCTACTAACTACTTGCTGGGCGCTAGTTTTAGAGAACTGCTGTGGAAAACTCGGCCAGAAGCTAGCAAGTGTCAAGTGAATCCATAACATCACCACAAACATATTTTCAAGCCAGGTCGTTTGAGATACTAGCTAGTGATGTGATAATGTCACACTTTATTATATAGATAGATGATCTGCTCTATAAGGTTTAAAATAGGTTATGCTAGCTAACATTAGCTATGTCGTTTAAGTTATCTAGCTTAGCTAGCTACTGTCATGGTAGCTAGGTTAAAAAACGTTCACATGTAAACATGCAGTGGATGGGCTATTTTGAAAATATGATTATATTAAATGAATGCACAATTAATTATGAGAATATTTATTTGTAGATTACAATTTTAATGGTTTGGCATTATAAGTAGTGTGAAAATATATTTTGACATTTTCATGGATAACATGAACATAATGTTTTCTGTTAGAATGGAGAGGAAGGAGAGGAGGAAGACTGGATAAGAAGAAGAGTGAAAGAGAGAGAAGAAAGGTTAAGATATGATTACAGAGCCTGCCAATGTATTATTGCAAACAATGTTTTTGAGATAACATACAAAAATGAGGCAAGCAATGGGAATCTGTTAAAAAACTTTGTTTATCTAATAGTGTACTAATTATTATTAAAGATTAGAGAGGAAGAAGAAGGAAAAATGAAGGGAGTAAAAAGAGTGAAGCGAGGAGTTTGTAGACGAGTGAGGCGGAAAGGTAAAGAGAAGGAAAGAGCAGGAAGATGATTGAAGAAAAGAGGAGAAAGATTGGAGCAGAAGAAAAAGTTAAGAGAGTAAGAAGAGCAGACAGAGGTACAATGGCTCTTTCCAAGAAACGGAGTGAATGATATATGAACAGCAGCAAGAAATAGGTTCACTGTTCCTATGCTTATTGTGAATACAAACTTCAACATCCCCTGCCAGGAGTTCATGGTGAAGTTGGCCAAAGACAGAGCAATCCTTAAGAAGATACATTATTCTGAGAAATATACATATTATAAGGTGACCAGATTTCTGAAATTAAAACCGGGGACATTTCCAGTTCGGCGGTCAATATATCATTCAAATATCCAATGTTATTATCTATGAATTAAAAAAGGGGGGATAATTCCGGTTTCATGTATTTAGTGAAAGCTGGTGGTTCCTTTTAACATGAAGTTTTAGGTTGTAGTTATTATAGGACTATTTCTCTCTATACCATTTGTATTTCATATACCTTTGACTATTGGATGTTCTTATAGGCACTTTAATATTGCCAGTGTAACAGTATAGCTTCCATCCCTCTCCTCGCCACTACCTGGGCTTGAACCAGGAACACATCGACAACAGCCACCCTCGAAGCAGCCTTACCCATGCAGAGCAAGGAGAACAACTACTCCAAGTCTCAGAGCGAGTGACGTTTGAAACGCTATTAGCGCGCACCCTGCTAACTAGCTAGCCATTTCACATCGGTTACACCAGCCTAATCTCGGGAGTTGATAGGCTTGAATTCATAAACAGCAGAGCTGCTGGCAAAACGCACGAAAGTGCTGTTTGAATGAATGCTTACGAGCCTGCTGGTGCCCACCATCGCTCAGTCAGACTGCTCTATCAAATCATAGACTTAATTATAACATAATGAAATACGAGCCTAACACCTTGCCCAAACCGTCTGCGCGCATGCGCCATCGTGCGCTATCGTGCATAAATTTATTTTGCCCCCCACACCAAACGCGATCACGACACGCAGGTTAAAATATCAAAACAAATTCTGAACCAATGACATTAATTTGGGGACAGGTCGAAAAGCATTAAACATGTATAGTAATTTAGCTAGTTAACTTGCACTTGCTAGCTAACGTTAATTTGTCCTATTTAGCTAGCTTGCTGTTGCTAGCTAATTTGAGTTGTTATTTTACCTGAAATGCACAAGGATCTCTACTCCGACAATTAATCCACACATAAAACGGCCAACCGAATCGTTTCTAGTCATCTCTCCTCCTTCCAGGCTTTTTCATCGTTTAAATTATATGGTGATCGCATCTAAACTTTCATTGTATTACCACGACTACCGGCAAAACAGTTCGTCTTTCTATCACCCACGTGGGTATAACCAATGAGGAGATGGCACGTGGGTACCTGCTTCTATAAACCAATGAGGAGATGGCACGTGGGTACCAGCTTCTATAAACCAATGAGGAGATGGGAGAGGCAGGACTTGCAGCGCGATCTGCGTCAGAAATAGGAACGACATCTATTTTAGCCTTTGGTGTCAGCAGACGCTCGTTGGCGCGCGCAAGCAGTGTGGGTGCAATATTTGAATAACATGGATTTCAAAATTTATTTTGCGACGCTCGCGCACGTGACATGTCCGGTCTGGTCAGCAAGTTAGGTCATTAATATGGTCGAATCCGGAAACTATCATCTCGAAAACAAAACATTTATTCTTTCAGTGAAATACGGAACCGTTACGTATTATCTAACGGGTGGAATCCATCAGTCTAAATATTCCTCTTACATTGCACAATCTTCATAATTACGTAAAATTCTGGCAAATTAGTTCGCAATGAGCCAGGCGGCCCAAATTGTTGCATATACCCTGACTCTGCGTGCAATGAACGCAAGAGAAGTGACACAATTTCACCTCATTAATATTGCCTGCTAACCTGGATTTCTTTTAGCTTAATATGCAGGTTTAAAAATATATACTCCTGTGTATTGAATTTGCGTCAATTCAAATCTGGTATCAGGACAAAATGTGATTCAGAGTCACCGAATATACTTTAAGTATTTTTATTTAACTCAAGCGATAAATGGTAAATGCAATTTTCGTATATACGGGTTCACTAACACCTCGCAGGGTAGAACAGAGAACTGGCAGGATGTAAGTAAACAGCTGTTCTTATACTGTGATAGACGTAGTTCCAACCCGTCTGTTGGCCTATCACAGTAGAGGCTGAGCGTGGTTTAAACTTGCTCAGCCTATCGCCGGCGCTCAGGCTGGTCCCAGCCTCTTGYCGCTCCTTGGTGTCCGGCGCTGTTGCTGTGTAGATTACGCTCCCACACCCTAGAGACTGAGGTCAGACAGTTCTGTAACATTGTTTGAGCTATTTGCACCTGCATAGAAAGCATACTGTTCTCGCTCAAGGTTAACCACAGCTTCTCAGCACACTTATCTCTGGGGCAAAATGTTACTTCCAGCACACACACAGGAACCCAGACCAACAGTTGCTAATATTCAATTATAGCGCAATAAACACAGATCCTCACACTTAATATGCAGGTTTAAAAATATATACTCCTGTTTATTGATTTTAAGAAAGGCATTGATGTTTATGGTTAGGTACACGTTAGAGCAACGACAGTCCTTTTTCGCGAATGCGCACTGCATCGATTAAATGCAACGCAGGACACGCTAGATAAACTAGTAATATCATCAACCATGTGTAGTTATAACTAGTGATTATGATTGATTATTTTTATAAGATAAGTTTAGTGTTAGCTAGCAACTTACCGTGGCTTCTTACTGCATTCGCGTAACAGGCGGGCTCCTTGTGAGGCAGGTGGTTAGACCGTTGGACTAGTTAACCGTAAGGTTGCAGATTGAATCCCTGAGCTGACAATGTAAAAATCTGTTGTTCTGCCCCTGAACAAGGCAGTTAATCCACCGTTCCTAGGCCGTCATTGAAAATAAGAATGTGTTCTTAACTGACTTGCCTAGTTAAATAAAGGTGTAAAAAAAAAAAAAAAACGGCGTCCAAAATTTCCGATTGTTATGAAAACTTGAAATCGGCCCTAATTAATCGGCCATTCCAATTAATCGGTCTACCTCTAACCAAAAGTAAAGTTCCTGGCGATCATAGCGATCTGACTCCCTCTGTCACGTTCTGACCATAGTTCTTTTGGTTTTGTCTTTGTTTTAGTGTGGTCAGGGCGTGAGTTGGGTGGGTTATCTATATGTTGTGTTTCTATGTTGGGATTGTTGTTTGGCCTAATATGGTTCTCAATCAGAGGCAGGTGTTTGCCATTGTCTCTGATTGGGAACCATATTTAGGTAGCTTGTTTTGTGTTGGGGTTTGTGGGTAGTTGTCTTCTGTCTTTGTGTTCTCTGCACCAGATAGGACTGTTTCGGTTTTGCCACGTTGGTTATTTTGTATTTGTATAGTGTTCACGTTATCATCGTTTATTAAACATGTTGAACACGAACTACGCTGCGTCTTGGTCCGATCCCTGCTACACCTCCTCTTCAGACGAAGAGGATGTTAGGATTTATGTTTATGCATAATAGCCTGTTAGCATATTGGTTGAAGAGGAATATTGTTTTGTTACACACA
Organism: Salvelinus sp. IW2-2015; assembly: GCF_002910315.2. Lineage (NCBI taxonomy): Eukaryota > Metazoa > Chordata > Actinopteri > Salmoniformes > Salmonidae > Salvelinus > Salvelinus sp. IW2-2015. Next base: position 21,219 of record NW_019942559.1, on the reverse strand, counting down.
TGCACGCACACCCCCCTCTGTATAGTGTGTGTAGGTGTAAGGAATGACCAACACAGGCCATAAAAGTTGTGGACAGTCTGGAGAGGGGATGGGTGCAGCTCTCTAGACCAACCAAGAGTTTAGAATACTGGACAATACCATATTAGGAACTGTTTTAGTGTAGAATCGACAGACCCAAGACGGAGCTAATCTACCCAGCAACCAGAGGTGGACAAAGGAACGCACCAAGGGGCCAGCAAAGGGGGGGGGGGGCAGAGTCTAAACCAAGCCCAGCCTCTACTGTGATAGGCTAACAGACGCGTTGAAACGACGTCATCACGGTATAAGAACAGCTGTTTACGTACTTCTTGCCAGTTCTCTGTTCATCCTGCGCGGTGAAACAGCGAACCCGTATATGCGAAAATTGCATTTGCCATTCATTGTTTGCGGTAATTAAACATAATTAAAGAAAGTTAGCAGACCTTGCATTTTATTTATCCTGACACCGGATGTGTTACACGCAGCGTTCACAAGGAGGAAGGCTGCCGTTACAGAACCACCCACCGTGGTAAGGGACAGCAGCAGCAGCGGCCTAGTACACAGGACTCCTGGACATGGGAGGAAATTCTGGACGGTAAGGGACCCTGGGCTAAAGCTGGAGAATATCGCCGCCCTCGTGAAGAGCTGGAGGCAGCTAAAGCCGAGAGGCGGTGGTATGAGGACGCAGCACGGAAGCGTGGCTGGAAGCCAGAGAGGCAGCCCCAAAAATGTATTGGGGGGGGGGATAAAGGGGAGTGTGGCGAAGTCAGGTAGGAGACCTGCGCCAACTTCCCGGGCTTACCGTGGAGAGCGAGAGTACGGGCAGACACCGTGTTATGCGGAAGAGCGCACGGTGTCTCCTGTACGTGTGCATAGCCTGGTGCGGTACATCCCAGCTCCTCGTATCGGCCGGGCTAGAGTGGGCATCGAGCCAGGTGCCATGAAGCCGGCTCAACGCATCTGGTCTCCAGTGCGTCTCCTCGGGCCGGTGTACATGGCACCAGCCTTACGCATGGTGTCCCCTGTTCGACAGCACAGCCCAGTGCGGGTTATTCCACCTGCTGTTGCTAGCTAATTTGGCCTGGGATATAAACAGTGAGTTGTTATTTTACCTGAAATGGACAAGGTCCTCTACTCCGACAATTAATCCACACATAAAACGGTTAACCGAATCGTTTCTAGTCATCTCTCCTCCTTCCAGGCTTTTTCTTCTCTTGACTTAATGCGATTGGCAACTTTCATAAATTAGGTGCATTACCGCCACTAACCTCATTCATCTTTCAGTCACCCACATGGGTATAACCAATGAGGAGATGGCACGTGGGTACAAGCTTCTATAAACCAATGAGGAGATTAGAGGCAGGATTTGCAGCGCGATCTGCGTCAGAAATAGAACTGACTTCTATTTTAGCCCTTGGTAACGCAGACGCTTGTGGCGCGCGCAGTGTGGGTGATATAACTGAATAACATACATTTTGAAAATCTATTTTGCAGCGCGAGCGGTGTAGTCAGCCAAATATATATATACTTTGTCGTGACAATATGAACAGATGGATGTGTTCTAGACAAGTATGCCCATACCATATATTGGCTGATTTGGCAATCTGGAGTCCAGGTAATTGTTTTAAAAGCGTTATGAAATGTGACAGTGTGTTATCCCCTATCTCCAGTGATGAGAACCATGTAGCTACTAAGCGTTCCTGTACGATCTCCTGACCATTTAAAAGTTAAATCATTTGGAGAGAAAAAAATATTTTACGCACTGATAGAACAAACATTTACATCACTTAGCAGACACTCTAATCCAGAGTGATTTACAGGAGCAATTAGGGTTAAATGACTAGCTCAAGGGCACATCGACAAATCTTTCACCTAGTGAGCTTGGAGATTCAAACTAGCAACCTTTCCGTTATTGGCCCAACGCTGTTAACTAGGCTACCTGTCATTTTTATTCCTGGGGTGGAGTATGGCTTTAAGGTAGCCAAATGTGACTCACCACCCGGATGTGGTCTTATGAGGCAAAATGTGAAACTGTTTTTTTTTTTTACATTATCATACACTGCATTTGATGATCAATGGGAAAGTCATTCTGCTTTGAAAGTTGATCAACTTGTAAACTCACTTTTGAGAAAAATCGCCTTTGAATGTTGAAGTGAAGAGCTCTTCTTTGTCTACACCCATTCAGCCTCGTTCACACCCTCTTAAGCTTTAGCCCCACCCATAACGTTACAGTACACTTTAGCTTAAGACATATAGCTAGCTACCTAGCTAAACAATGTTTAAGACCACACACGTCACGTAACTTTAGCTAATGAACCAACCAGCTAATGTTAGCTAGTTAAACAACAATGAACAAAGTGGCAACAATGCCACAGTGCTGGGAGCTAACCAACCAGGTCCAATGTTAGCTAGCTAACATTAGACTCTTAACTAGAAAAGCAAACGGCTCTGGGAAACAAATAATGTCAGCTAGGGACCCAGTCAGCTAACGCTAGCTAACAATGCACTTTAGCTTGAAATTAAACCGAAAATGTAGCTAGCTAACGCTAGACTATCTTACCTGCATACATCAACATGCATCATGGATGCGTCTCCCTTTCAGGAATGCCATACCACGGTTGCCCTTAGTTTGAAGATGTAATCCGGAGACAGGTGTTTTCGTCATCTCTTTAGCTATCATAGTCTAATTCCACTGATTTTAAAACTTGATCCTCCAGAAAATGGAGAGCAACACTTATGCAGCTACTACACAATACATTAAAAAAGAGCTGCGTTCAATAGGATTACCAACACATACAAGTCAAATGGAATGGAAGTAATTGAGATTTGAAGAAAGTATTTGTCATGTTAACACAATTAACATTGATCAAAAGTAGAGAATATCCAAATGTAATTGCTGTGGATTTGAGGGAAGAGGTCCTTGGACCAATAACAATTGGTTGTATTCGTGCAAGTCATATTGAGTTAAAGCTATTGAAGTTATATTAAGAAAGTGTTTATTACATAAAATGAATTGAAAATATTAAAAGTCAAAAATCGCATATGGAATTGCCGTTGATTGGAGGGAAGAGATCCTTTTCATGTAAAGTCAATTCAAATTAATACAAAAATACACAGTAAAACAATAAAAAAACAAATTGGTAGGGTGAGGTTCCTGAACCAAAAACACTTGGTTGTATTCATTAAAGTAATATGAGGTGGAAGCTATTGACATTCTAAGGAAGTATCTTTAATGTAAAGTCAATGTAAGTTGGTAGAATATCACAAGTCAAAAAATACTAAAGTAATTGCTGTTGAAGGGACAAGGTCCCTGAACCAGTCACAGTTAGTTTTCCTCACAAATGTCACATGGGGTGGAAGCTATTGACGTTTAAAGTATTATTCATGCAAATTCAATACAATATTTGTAAATAAGTATCCAAAGTCTAAAAATACAACACAAATTGCTGTTGATTGGAGGCATTACGTCCCTGAAACAATAACAGTTGCTTGTATTCATGAAATTCTTATGGGGTGGAAGCTATTGATGTTTTAATGAAGATTTTTTTCATGTAAAGTGAATTTAAATTGATAGAAAATTGCTAAAGTAAGAAAATACAAAAGTAATTGCAGTCAAATCACATTCGTATATGTATTCCTCAGAGATCCTAGAACGTAACCAGACTTTACTATAATCATTAGGGGTGTAGTATATCCTATAGCACACCATATTTGGTCAGAAAGCGACGCCTTCATGGCACGCCGATGACGTGGGAGGTCTTCACTTGAACGACTCTAACTTTGTCAAATAAGCACCAATCGGGGTCAAACAAAGCTAGCTAAATAGCCAGTGAGCTGGGCTTTACGGGAAACCCTGTATCTGTCATAAAATGTAGCTACTAACCTTGTACAACAGCATGCCTTTTCCTTTTGGACAATAATTATAAGAATATTCAGAATTATGAAGTTATGAAAACTGGTTGTTTTGTAAATGTTGAACTTATAAAATGGCTACTAATACTGGAAAAGCAAAATCGAAGTCCAAGTATACAGATTTGACGATGTTTTGACAGAGAAATGTAATATGAATGCAAATGTCTCCTTCACAATTTGCCCAAATGTACCTGGATGACTTCACACTAAATGTCAAGTAGTTCGCTCATACTTCTGTCTGAAACTTTGCACATAACACTGCTGCCATCTTGAGGACACCAACGGAATTACAAGCAGAGTGATGGCTGGAACTGTTGCATTTCAAAGTTGGTGGTAGAAAAAAAAAAGATTTGTATTTTCTTCTACCAGATCTATTGTGTTATATTCTCCTACATTCAATTCACATTTCCACAAACTTCAAAGTCTTTCCTTTCAAATGGTACCAAGAATATGCATTCAGGAAATTGCTAAAGTAAGAAAATCGAAAGTAATTCCAGTTTATTGGAGAGATGAGGTCCCTGAACCACTAACAGTTGGTTGTATTCATGAAAGTCTTATGGGGTGGAAGATATTGAAAATTTTTGGAAGAACTGTTTTATTTTACATTTTATAGATGAAGTCAAACAAAGTTAAACTAATTGCATTCGAGAGAAGAGGTCTCTTTACAGTGTCAAATTGGTTTGAGATGTCTATGTATTGACACTTTTAATTTTCAAGCAACAATATGCGTTGCAGTTTTAAGACGGTCCCTTAACCCTCTTAGCAGAGGATGGCACGTTTTTAGCTACATTTCACCTCCAAAAAGTAAATATGACACCGAATTGGAAAAACAAAGGGTGTGTTAGGGTTGCGAAAGTTCAACTGAGATAGGAACAATAGGACACCTGAACTTGATTAAAATAATTGTTTAATTCAAAAGTTAATAAATGGCAAATGCATTTTTCGTATATACGGGTCCACTGCKCCACCCCGCAGGGTGGWAACAGAGAAMACACTTGTTACTGACAAAGACATTATAATAAATACTCATGACAGAGATAGTTCCCACTTCCGAGCCGGCCTGTCAGAGTAGAGACTGGGCGTGGTTTAGACTCACCCAGCCTATCGTTGGTGTTGGCGCTTAAGCTAGTCCTAGCCCCTTAGCGATGTGATGTCCCGTCGCTGTTGCTGTGTAGATTACGCTTTTTCACCCCAGAGACTGGGGTCAGACAGCTCTGTAATATTGTCTGAGCTATTCACACCTGTTATACAATGTCCACTGTTCTCGCTCAAGGCTAACTACAGCTTCCCAGCTTCTTATCTGAGCTAACTGTTACTTTCGGCACACACACACAGACACCCAGGCGCCCAGACCAACGTTAGCTAATATTCAATCACGTTGTTGTAGTATTCAATCACATATCATACAGTTGCTAATATTCAATCATGTTTGTTATAGTATTCAATCACATATAATACAGTTGCTAATATTCAATCATGTTTGTTATAGTATTGGGTTATAAGTGCATGACTCAGAACCTCACATATGTTTTTCGTGTGTATAGTTTATCTGTTATTGTCTGGTCAGCAGTCTCCTGATTCACCCCCTCCTGTGTCTCTCTAAGATTAGCACAGTCCGGTCACATAGTACAGCTTCACACTACTGATACATTTGTTTCATACACACACATATTTCATACACACACATTTCAGGCTGATATTCATGGTTAGGCCCTGAGCACTGGTAAGAGTGAGAACAATGGAAAATGCAGGTTCACAAGAGTCAGCAATTCAAACTTTAATGCATACGAAGCCCTACTAGCTTATAGTTAGTTAAGCATGTCAAAAAACCTTTATAAAACCCCACAGGTGTAGCTTATTCACTATCATCAGCCGATTTAGAATAATACATTTATATCATCCTTGCATGTTCCGCTGAAGAGGTATTGAAGAGCAAAGTCTGAATCTTTAATATAAAGCTAACTTCACCGCTATAAAACACTATGATTAAATCATCCAATTTTGATTCACCAATAAAAACGGTGAGCTCATCTTTTAATAATAATGTATTCATCATAGAGTCATCTTTGATTATAGTATTGTCAGTGGTGAGCAGTCTTTCAGGGCAGGTGGGGCAGAGCCACACCCGTTTTGAGCCCCACGTGTTTATAAAAAAAAAAACATTTTGCAATTATGTTGCTTGTTTTGCATGTTATTTTGGCATTAACATGTGTAACATATAAGTTCAAACAATGTAAAAAAAAAAAAWAATAATTATAATAAAGCCGCATACGGACATGGTCTCTTTTCTTGCGTAAGGCAGCTCCAAAATGCAGGTGTTTCAAACTAGCTCAGTGCTCTCTGTGTTGTGGTGGGACAGCCAGCGGAAAATACAGAGCGTAGGGGTTGGTAATGTTCTCTAGTTGTGCTGTGATTGGCTCAGTTTTCTGCCACTCAAGGGGACACTACATCACCACAAAACCTATGGGGAGCGCTAGAAAATTCAAGCCCATTTGGTTCTGCCATAGAGTTACATTAGAAGTGCCCATCCAAGAATGCTCAAGGTCATTGGCCACAGATAAAATGACGTCAAATCAGGTTATATTTAACGTAGCAAATCAGGTTATATTTAACGTAGCTTCGATTGGACTGATCATGTCAACATCATATTTTCTAAATCTTAGCTACCAAGCTAGCAGTCAACATCACGAATCCAGTCAACAATCTACTGGCAAATCCTTTCCAATCCTTGTCATATGAAGAGAAATTATAGATAAAATGTATTGGTGCTCATCAACCATTGGACATAAACATTACACAAGTTGGAAATCGCTAATTCAACAATGAGTGGTTTGGAAGGAATCTGGCTAACTGCAAGCTTAGCAAAGCAATCACTAGCCTGCTATTCAGCATGACTCCTGCCACTTTCAAAACAACTGGAAACTCAGAACTGGGAAATCTTAAGACTTCAGTGAGTTCAAGACATCGCTGAACTCCGACTGGGAAAATACGTTTTTAACGGTCATCCAACTCGGAATTCAAAGTCGGTAACTCGGGCCTCTTTCTTGTGCTCCGACCTGAAAATCTTGTTTTTTCCTAGTTCCCAGTTGTCTTGAAAGCACCGTAAATACAGAAAATGCCAGACTGTGATGACAAGGTTTGATGACAAACTTTGGCACAAGGACTGCCGCAATACCTTCCTGTTCAAGTGAGCACAGCACAACAAGTTGAGTCCAAAAATGTCTTGAATGCTGCTCTATAAATGATGTAATATGCCAGGGAGATATGTATACTGTAGCTAAGAAAGTAATACTGTATATTGTGTAGTAAGCTGTTAGGAGCTGTTGAGGCTGCGAAGGTTCAACTGAGATAGGAACAATAGCACACCTGAACTTGGTTAAAATAATTGTTTCATTCAAAAGTTAATAAATGGCAAATGCAATTTCCGTATATACGGGTTCACTGTAACATCACGCAGGATGAAAACAGAGAAGACACTTGTTCCTGACAAAGATATTATAATATACTCATGACAGAGATAGTTCCCGCTTCCGAGCCGGCCTGTCAGAGTAGAGACTGGGCGTGGTTTAGACTCACCCAGCCTATCGTTGGTGTTGGCGCTTAAGCTAGTCCTAGCCCCTTAGCGCATGTGATGTCCCGACGCTGTTGCTGTGTAGATTACGCTCCCTCACCCAAAGACTGAGGTCAACAGCTCTGCAACATTGTCTGAGCTATTTGCACCTGTATACAAAGCCCACTGTTCTCGCTCAAGGCTAACCACAGCTTCCCAGCACACTTATCTGGGGCTAACTGTTACTTCCAGCACACACACACAGACACCCAGGCGCCCAGCCAACAGTTGCTAATATTCAATTTGAGTATTCAATCACAATCACATATAGTATTGGGTTGTAGTGCATAATTCAGAACCTCACAGATGATCTTCGTGTGTATAGTTTATCTATTATTGTCTATTGTACACCATAGTCAGCAGTCTCCTGATCACCCCCTCCCTCTACACCCTCCTGTGCCTCTCTAAAGAATTAGCACAGTTTCGGTCACACAGTACAGCGCCCTTCTTAACACACACACATTTCACACTGCTGTTCATATCTTATGCCCTTGTACATTGTTGCATACACACACATATTTCAGGCTGTGGCCTCATGGTTAGGCTATGAGAACTGTTACTCCTGAGAACAAAGACAAATTGTCAGGCCTACATGAGTCAGTAGCTTAAACTTTAATTAATGTAAAATCCTTCTAGTTTATAGTTATTTTAGCACGCTAAGCCTAGCAAAACCCCACAGAGCCCATGTGCCTCACCCTAATAATTTTGTGCCTTTCCCCTCTCATAACTTAGCCTACTGCACTGACTTGGTGGTGCACATGTAGACTATAACCTGAAATGTAATCATCAAATATTGTAAGAGCTTTCATTGTCTGCTTATATGCCCTCTTTATTTATCCTGCGGTTCTGATTTGTTGTACAGGGATAATACTGTAATAACGGCCCATGCTCTAAATTCTGTCGCTGTACATTTCAAAAGTGCTGAACAAATGTCTAATGATTACAGTGGTTCCTCCTTTAAAAGTTGTGAGCTTACACCGTGGGATTTTAGAGGTACCCAGCGTCACGGCTTCATTGCTACAGACCACCACAAGGGGGAGTTAGAGCACTCATTATGCAATTGGCTCCCAAGGTTTTTATATGACCAATCATATCGAGTGGTTCCAATGACGAGTTTCACGCGAGCCACCTGTCCCTGGTGACTTTCTAGGGCAAAGATGGCTGACAAAACATTACGGGGGAAGCAAATGTAAGGAACTATAACGTCATAACGAGTCAATGTACAATTGAGAGGAAAATGTTAGAGTAATGTAAAGACAAACGATTGTGCATATCTTTTTGCCATAAAGTTAACTTACAAAATTCGCTATTTAGCAAGTTAGCTGACTAGCTAACATTAGACAGCTAGCTAGCTGGTGTAATGACATTGTAATTAGAGTTTTTTAATGTTTTAGGGACTCCTGAGAAACCAGCTGTTGTCTTGGGAAACAATGGATGTAAAGAATCTAGCTAGCTAAAGCATTTACTGCAAATTGAATGTACAATTGTGTAAGCTTGCCTTGCAATGCATCTGAAGTAACATAGCTAGCTAACTATTTACTTATTGTGTAGTGGAGGATAAAAATAACTGTATGCCTATGGATGGGTAGCTAGCAACAGTATGTAGCCGATCTGTGTATGGGACCCTAAAACGTTAGGTTCTGAACTAATGTTCATACCAATCTATGAACCTCAGCTATCTGCAGGGGCAGTATTGAGTAGCTTGGATGAAAGGTGCACGGAGGTGCCCAGAGTAAACGGCCTGCTCCTCAGTCATAGTTGCTAATATATGCATACTATTATTGGATAGAAAACATTCCGAAGTTTCTAAAACTGTTTTAATATGTCTGTGAGTATAACAGAACTCATATGGCAGACAAAAACCTGAGAAAAAATCCAAACAGGAAGTGGAAATTCTGAGGCTGGTAGATTCAACCAAGCTCCCATTTCACAGCGAGATATGGATGAGTTTTCCTACGGCTTCCACTAGATGTAAACAGTCTGTAGAACTTTGTCTGATGACTCTACTGTGAAGGGGGGCCGGATGAGAGGAGAATTAGTCAGGTCTGCCGTGAGGTGGCCAGTTGACCATGCGCGTTCACATGAGAGGGAGCTCCGTTCCATCGCTCATCTGAAGTCAACGTAATTCTCCGGTTGGAACGTTATTCAAGATTTTTTAAAACATTCTAAAGATTGATTCAATACATCGTTTGACATGTTTCTACGGACTGTTACGGAACTTTTGGACATTTCGTCAGGTTTTAGTGAATGCACTTCCCTGACGTTGGATTTGTTCCAAACACGCTGCAAAAATAGCTATTTGGACAAATGGACATTTCCGACAAAAACAAACATTTCTTGTGGAAGTGGGAGTCCTGGGAGTGCATTCCGACAACGACCAGCAAAGGTAAGTGAAGATTTATAATGCTTTTTATGAGTTTTGTTGACTGCACAATTTGGGCGGGTAACTGTATGGCTTGCTTTTGTGGCTGAACGCTGTTTTCAGATTATTGAATAGTGTTTTGCCGTAAATCTTTTTGAAATCTGACACAGCGGTTGCATTAAGAACAAGTGTATCTTTAATTCTATATAAAACATGTCTTTCATCAAAGTTTATGATGAGTATTTCTGTTATTTGACGTGGCTCTGCAATTTCGCCGGATATTTTGGAGGCATTTCTGAACATGGAGGAGGTTTTTGGATATAAATATGAACTTAATCGAATTATAACACATCAACCCTGTTACCAATAGATAGACAGTCTAGATATGTTTAAACAATTTACATTTGTTTGGTAAGCTTGCATTCCATTCCCCCTGTCACATGGGCATCTATGGTTGATTCTAAATGAAATAGTCAACTCTGTTACAGTCAACCCTGTCACTTTATTTGGCACTTAATAGGCACTTGCTATAGTATGTATTTTTTACTTTTGAGATGGGAAAACATGTGTTTTATTAAGTTGAACATGTGCTCTTTATGACAGAATGTTAGAATTAGGTGAAATAAAAGTTACACTCCCCAAACAGTACTCAACTGGTGGAATGACCCAAGTACTGAACTGGAGGTGGGAGAGCTAACGACGCGTCTACTGTTGCTCTCTCCTCAGATTCTTAGAGAAGCTATTTCAATCTCATATTTCTCCTATGGTCTCAAATAGATGTGTATAGAGGACTCCTCTCTAATATAACATGTCACACATTGTAGCAAACTGATGGAATGTTAGGTGTCTCATTGAAAGTCTAACATCTACCATGACTACTGGATGTTTCAATTCTAATAAATAACAAAACAATCCACACCGTAACAACAATATTGCTTTTTTAATAAATGCTTTTATGAAAGCGCAAAACTTTGCTAACAAAAATAACATCATCAAAATCACTGGTATGACTTGAGCAGCTCTGCCCGGGGATGGAACCAGCAACTTAGCTGCTACCGGTCCGGTCCCGGTCCAGGCTACCTGCAGACCTCCTCCCAGACCTCCTTTTCAGCATCTCCCCTTAACAGGTGGGGTGGTGGAAATGATCAGAGTTGCGTTCAACTTGAATAAAGATGAGAAACTCTGGTTTGTGGAGCCACTGGTTTGAGATTTCCATTTTGGGGATATTTTCTAGGACAGTAGAGGTGGTGATCAGAGATGAATTTAACTATGATAAAGATGAGAACCTCTGCTCTGGGGAGGAGGGTCACTGACCTTCGATAGTTTGTTGCCTGATAAAGAGGATACTTGTTGGCTTGAGGAGACGATAATGTTTTGTGGAGGAAATGTGGCTTGATGACTTAAAGAGGAGGAGGAATTATTGGGCGACACTTTTAATTACCAACGTAACCTCAGTGGTACAGTGTCTTCATCGAGTTCCAGCTCTAGGCAGACAGCACGTCAGGAATGCTGTAAGACATCAGAGACAGGTAAGTATCTATATATTTACATGTGTGTTGCATGTACACTAAACCCTCACATTTGGATAACATATATATTAACAGTGTAAAACATGAATAGATGTTTAATCATTCTTTACCCCATCTTAATTCTCTTCCAGATCCCTGGCCTTTTCTTTTTCTTTGAGGTTAGCTCTGATGTTTCAGCCTCTTCTGGAGCTTCTAGCTGCTGGCTCTCTGGCCCCCCCTGTTGGTTCTCTGGCCACTCCTGCTGGCAACTCCTGACCGTGGTTGTAATCGTGGCTGTGTTTGGTGGTTAGACACCGGGTGTTGATTTGAGCATCAGCCTCCAGATTKATCTGCTCCAGGTACTTTTCCTTCATCCTCTCCCTCTCCTCCTTCAGTTTCTGATGAGTCCGTTTTTTAAGCAGGGACTGCTCTCTCCACTGCTTATTGAAATGCTCCATCTTCTTCCTCTCCTCAGCCTTCAACAGCTCCTTCCTCTTCTCCCTCTCTCTCTCTGCCCGGGTCATGGTGGATGTTAGCCTTCTGTGTCCAGGGATGGCTGGTAGGGGAGAAGAAGTAGAGTTCACATTCAACTTAGGGATCCGGTATCAACTTAAATGTAATGGACACAGGGAATGAAGAACAGAAAACACAGTTGGATCTCAATGATTCTTTACTCTTTTCAGTTGAGCAAGGCATAGAATTTGTCAATAAAGTGCAATTATTCCCATTCCGAATTGACCTGACCCTAAGTTGAACATAAGTCCCGAATTGCACCTATTCTTTGTATAGTGCCAGGGCATATGTGATCGCTTAGGGCCGCATGGCCACTTAACAGCCCCCGGATCCCCCCAAAACACGTTTTTGTGTGTGTTTTTTAGGAACTCTTTCTGGGTCTCTACTTAGTCTTGAGAGTTAGACTAGTAGATGACACAATGTACCATTTAAACATATGGTTGTTACATCAGTAGTATTTTTCTTGTTATGTCAGTCAGTCACTCAATTAGCCATGTTAGCTAACATATTCTTTAGACAGTAGTTTTATATTGAAACAATGATGCAACATGGTGACTGGTGTAGAACTTATGTGTGTAGAGGAGACTAAAGAGGATGATGTCATAAGCAGAGGGAAAACAGGTCTTACCTATGTGGACGATCTTATAGCCCTCCTCAGCTTCTCTCTGATACGTTCTCTCGATCTTTTTGAGGTTCCTCTTCTCCCACTTCTTATTTACCCAGCCCACAGCTCTCCTTCGGATACTTTTATCAGGTGGGAGAATGTCCTCCTTGTCATCTTCCTTCTCCTCCTCCTCCAAGTCACCCCTCTTGAAATTTTCAAGGATCTCCCTTCTTTCCTCTTCAGCCATCTCCTCTCTTCTGTTTGCCTCTATTATCTCTCTCTTTTGATCTCTCTCTGTCTCTCTTCTTCTCGTTCTTCCTCTTCCATCTCTATTTGCTTCTGTTTACATATTTCTTCTTCATGCTCTCTTTCAATCTCTCTGTCTCTCTCCTTCTCTTTCTACATTTGTTTGTCTCTTCTCCATTCTCTTTCTTTTGGTCTCTCAATTTCAATTCAATTCAAGGGGCTTTATTGGCATGGGAAACATGTGTTAACATTGCCAAAGCAAGTGAGGTAGATAATATACAAAAGTGAAATAAACAATACAAATTAACAGTAAACATTACACATACAGAAGTTTCAAAACAAAAAAGACATTACAAATGTCATATTATATATATACAGTGTTGTAACAATGTACAAATGGTTAAAGCACACAAGTTAAAATAAATAAGCATAAATATGGGTTTGTATTTACAATGGTGTTTGTTCTTCACTGGTTGCCCTTTTCTTGTGGCAACAGGTCACAAATCTTGCTGCTGTGATGGCACACTGTGGAATTTCACCCAGTAGATATGGGAGTTTATAAAATTGGATTTGTTTTCGAATTCTTTGTGGATCTGTGTAATCTGAGGGAAATATGTCTCTCTAATATGGTCATACATTGGGCAGGAGGTTAGGAAGTGCAGCTCAGTTTCCACCTCATTTTGTGGGCAGTGAGCACATAGCCTGTCTTCTCTTGAGAGCCATGTCTGCCTACGGCGGCCTTTCTCAATAGCAAGGCTATGCTCACTGAGTCTGTACATAGTCAAAGCTTTCCTTAAGTTTGGGTCAGTCACAGTGGTCAGGTATCTCTGCCACTGTGTACTCTCTGTTTAGGGCCAAATAGCATTCTAGTTTGCTCTGTTTTTTGTTAATTCTTTCCAATGTGTCAAGTAATTATCTTTTTGTTTTCTATGATTTGGTTGGGTCTAATTGTGCTGTTGTCCTGGGGCTCTGTGGGGTGTGTTGGTTTGTGAACAGAGCCCTAGGACCAGCTTGCTTAGGGGACTCTTCTCCAGTTTCATCTCTCTGTAGGTGATGGCTTTGTTATGGAAGGTTTGGGAATCGCTTCCTTTTAGGTGGTTGTAGAATTTAACGGCTCTTTTCTGGATCTCTCTCTGTCTCTCTTTCTCCCTTTCTCGTTCTTCCTCTTCCATCTCTATTTGCTTCTGTTTACATATTTCTTCTTCATGCTCTCTTTCAATCTCTCTCTGCCTCTCTTCTTCTCTTTCCCTATTTGTTTGTCTCTTCTCCATTCTCTTCCCTTTGATCTCTCTGTGTCTCTTTCTCCCTCTCTCTTTGTTCCTCTTTCATCTCTATGTGCTTCTGTTTGCGTCTCTCCTCTTCTTCTTCTTCTCTCTCCTTCTTCTTCTCATCTTCTTGTTGTCTCTTCTCCTCCATGTCCATTTGGTTCTGTTTCCATTTATATTTCCATATTTTCTAATTCTTTCAGCTGTTCCTTGATTTTATTGAAGACTTCCTCCAATTCAGACTTATTTTTGTCATTGATGAGGGCTGTCTCCATCTCTCTCTCCACTCTATTTTTCATCTCCTCTTCACTTCGTCTCCAATCATTTTCTCTCTCTGTCTCTATCAAATGTTCTCTCTGGTTCAGTCTCGTCTTTCAAACGAATCTCTTCTTTCATTCTCGCAACCTCTCTGTCTAACACTAGTACATTTTGGTTAACCTGTTTCACTCTCATTCTGTCTTCTATACGCTTCTTTCGCTCTTTCAAATTTGATTTTGTATTGAATCTCTTTTGTTGTCATATCTTCTTTCAGTCAACTCTTTTACCTTTTCGTTAACCAGTTTGACTTTCTCATTCTCTGCAATACGCATGTCTCTTTCTCTTTCAAATATGATTTCCTTTTCAGTCTCTTTCAATCTCTCAATCTCTCGTTCTAARGCTTTRATCGTTTCTTCTGCCTGTTTCACTTTCTTCTTCATTTCTTGTCTTTCCAATTCTGCTTTTCTCTCCCTTTCCATCTCCCTTTCTTTCTCTTTTTCCCTCTCTCTTTCCCTCTCTCTCTTTCTGTCTCAATAGGTTTGTTGTTCCAGGCCAGTCTTGGTCGCTGATCCTCCATGACTTTCTGCCATAGCCTCAATCTCTCTATCTCTTGCTTAATTTTAAAAGGTGAAATTAGTGATAATCTATGACCAAGACATACTTTCAAAGCATTTGCAGAGAATGATACATAGAAATACAACTTAGACCTAGGTAATTTAATCAAACACTGGACAACATCAATAGCAGGGTCATTTTGATCAATTCATCTGGACAATTCATTGTCAATTAATGTATTGACATGGTTTGAAAAAATTATGAGACATTGTATGGAATCAATTATGTCCCAAATGTGTACAAATACAAACACACAACTAGCTTGCCCATTCAGTTAGGGGTTTGAGAAATTCCCGTTGCAAATCGTTACAACAATGTTGCCTCTGATGTTTATGCTTGTAGAAATTACTCCTACAAATGATGTTTCACTAATGCAAATATTTACAACCTGCACAGATACAGTTATCAACAACAACAACAGTAATGARGTTAATAAGGAAGTGGATATTCAACTGGCAGAAGAAAGGCGTAGGGGTTGAGATAAATGAAGGTTAGGTTTAGGACCTAGGGTTGGGTTATGGTAAAGGTTAGGTATAGTTTCAGTGAGGTTAAGGTAAGGGTTAACGTTAAGAAAAGGATTAAAAGTTAACATTGGGTTAGCATACAGCTGTCCGCCGCCATTCATTTTCAGCCGGGTGAATATACACTGCCTTTTAATAATAACAATGACATGTCTTACGTGGGCCAGTTGTAGGTCCACCATCAGCAGCTCCAGCAGTTGTTTGAGTCTGTTGATCTCCTGCATTTTTCTCTGGTTCTCCTCCCATTCTGTGGCTCTCTCTGCTTCCCTCTGTCTCTCTGCTTCCCTCTGTCTCTCTGCTTCCCTCTGTCTCTCTGCCTCCCTCTGGCTCTCTGACTCCCTCTGGCTCTCTGACTCCCTCTGGCTCTCTGCCTCCCTCAGTCTCAGGATCTCAGCCTTCCACTCTTTCATTTTACCCCTTTCTACTCTTCTCCTTTCATCTTTTAAAAGGGCTCTGAGATGGTCTGCCTCAGACTGTAGCTGTTCAATCATCTCGTCCTTCTCCGTTCCACCATTCCTCTTCTTCTCTTTTCCTCCTCCCAGAGGCACACTTGAAGTCTGTCCATCTCCTTCTTCTGATTTCGGATCGTTCGATCCTTCCCCCTCAACTCAAGCATGTGGGCTTCCTTCTCTGTACAGGTCTTCTTCTCTTCCCTCAGGAACTGAACCTCCATCTCTGCCTGCTTGTAGCTGGGAGCAAAGGAATGTCAACACATTATTTAGGAAGTGAACTCAGACAATTTACTACAATATTACAATAATAATTCAACATCTGCTCAATTAAACTGCCTTTAATAACAAAACTCACTCAACTGGGACTTACAGTATGTGAATGTGATGAGTTGACTGTCCATGATGGCCAGAGGTGGGTAATGTGTAGCTCTGGTCCAGGGCGTTACATACAGCTTGCAGACACTGAGCCTTCCTTCAGCAAGTCACACATAATGCCCTGGACCAGAGCTAGGTTATGTGATCAATGACTTACAGACTGTTCCACATGATACGAGGGGGTAAGAAGACAGTCCCGGTAGGAGACAGAGATCGTCCAGAAGAAGAAGAGGTGTCCATCTCCTCAGAGACTGCAGGAAAGGTCTACAAGTTTTATTTCTGGAAAATACAGAGATGCCTTCGTTCAGCAACAATGTGTGTTTCTATGTTTCTGTCACTAGATGGCGCCATTGTACACAACATTTACTCACCAGGTCAGTGAATTCAGAAACAGCCTTCAGACTACAGTACTCAAGCTCTAGCCTACAACCCATCATGCATCAGCACYACTAATATAATAATACCTCATCACAACTTCCTAATCACAGTACACCTGGATTGTGTTCACAAAGGGTTTCAGGGTAGGAGTGCTGATCTAGGATCAGGTCCCCTCCTGTCAATCAAAACGTATTCAGTTTGATTTAAAAGACAAAACGGAGTATTGATCAGCACTCTTTCTATGAGACTTTGTGAATATGAGCCTATGTGAAAGAACCTTTCTGGCATATGCTGGCTAGACAGTACACAGACAGACAGACAGACAGATAAGTCAGCAAGACAAACAGACAGAAGAGTAAATACAGATGGAGTGATTGATAGCAACAGAAAAAACGAATCCATAATTAATAATTGTATTTTATAAGGTTAGCTAGATAATGTCATAAATAAAAAATATTTCAAATACATTAACGTTCACCTTCACATGTGTTATCTTACCATGACAGATTTATAGGCTAATTAGGCTAGCGGATGGTTAATGTATTGTAAACTTTTGTAAATATTTGACTCACCTCAAATCACACTTGTCAAAGCGCAGTTTTAGTGTGGAACCGAATAARATCTTRGGCATTAACTTTCTCTGMTCTGGAYCTGTATTGTTGCGTCATTTGYAACGCTTGAGCGTCATAATCCGTTCACCGCGCCTGCTTGATTGACAGCTAGGGGTTCTCCTGCGCATCAGTGTCCAAAAGWCGATATMGTTTAGCTACTCATAATTGATCAAGACATTTATAACTATTTTCACTTGACTTTTATTTCGTGTATTTTTGCCTAAGGTTATTTGGTAGTCTATGTTGTGTGATTTGTCTTTGTATGGGCCTAAAGTTCAATGAAATACAAACAGCAACCATAGACTACAAACATTTCCCACACAAATACAAATGTGGGTGTTTAGTGAATACACAAAATAATAACAGGACAGCCATAGCTGTACAAACAAACATACAATCACAACTCTCGTACCCCTGTCCAGGTCGAACTGTTCAGTATGTCACCATCACCAGGCTGCAACACAGTCTCACAATCAATTCGTGGGCTGCAACACAGTCTCACAATCAATTCGTGCATATATTATTCAGATGCAATTGACTCAGATGCGGTTGTCCTATTTTTGGACTTCTATAAAGCCTTTGACACAATTGAACATTAATTTCTCTCTAGGTCTCTTCAACTTTTTGGATTTGGTGAAAATGTTATCAAAGTAATTCGCATGTTTTACAAAGATATAAATAGTTCTGTGCTACTAAACCTTAATACTTCCAAAAGATTCAGTATCAACAGAAGTGTACGACAGGAAGGCACAATTTCGCCATTTTTATTCATTTTGGTTGTGGAACTTCTATCTCTAGATATTCTGAATAATGCACATTTGTATGGCTTAACCATTTTAAACAAAGAAATCAAAATCTCCCAACTGGCTGATG
This sequence comes from Salvelinus sp. IW2-2015, assembly GCF_002910315.2. Lineage (NCBI taxonomy): Eukaryota > Metazoa > Chordata > Actinopteri > Salmoniformes > Salmonidae > Salvelinus > Salvelinus sp. IW2-2015. The sequence goes on along the minus strand of NW_019942559.1, from coordinate 3,098 downwards.
ATACTACTCTTTTCTTAAGAGACAAAGACCAGGTCGCCCATGCCCTTAATACTTTAACTGCATTTTCTATTGCATCAGGATTAATGCTGAATGTTTCTAAATGTGAAATCTTATGTTTATTTGACTCTGATGATAAAGAAATAGAAAATATTCCTGTAAAGGACTGTGTTAAATATTTAGCAATAAATCTGTCAAAAACCCACTTAGTCAGACAACATTTGAATTTCTCTCCTAAAATTAAGAGAACTAAAAATATATTTAATAATTGGCTACAAAGTGATCTTTCTATACTTGGGAGAGTGCTTCTGTCCAAGGCAGAGGGATTGTCTCGTTTTGTGTACCCCTCATTATTGTTATGTGTAAATCCAGCTACTTGTAAAGAGATTAATAAGACCTTTCTTGACTTAATCTGGAAAAATAAGTCTCACAAACTAAAAAAGTCAGTTCTTTCTATCAAAAGAGTTGAAGGCGGTCTCGAAGTGTTGGATTTTGTTGACATAAATAACACTTTCAAGATAAAGTGGTTGAAAAAATTTCCTGCACAATGTTTCCCCACATAAAGCTCTTTTGTGGAATAATTCAGACATAACTGTAAGGAATAAGTCATTGTTCTACCCCAGCTGGCATGAGAGGAATATTGACTTTGTTCTTGATATTTTCGACAACAAGCGTAATATTCTCACATATGAATAATTTATAACATTGAAAGAGTTTCCAATACCTTTCAGAGAGTTTATTTCTGTGATCAAAGCCGTTCCCAGTGGTCTAACTACACTTATGAAAACTCATCTTAATTTTGGGAATGATCACAAAGTTTATCCAGAACTCAGATTGGAAGGCYTGGGCTTACTTGAGAGATCTTGTTGTAATAAATATATAAGACAAATTCTTCATTCACAAAACCAACTTACACCGAGAGGAAAGTTTGTCTGGAACATGCTTATGTTACAGTTGTTAAAGTACTGTGTGAATTTCACCAGGTTCATATATGAATATGTCATGTTGATTTGTTATTATGCATGCCTGCATCCTGGGAGTAGGGGAGTGTGTACTTACGTTTTGCCCTGCGTGCTCGTGCTCAAATCATTTTGATGCACTATGAGAGGTAGATACGCTTTTTCTGTCGTCTTCAGAAAAGTTTGATTATTTTAAGCACAAAGTCATACACARAGTGTTTTGTTCATGAATAATGTTGTATATGTAGATGTTACTCATAAGTATTGTTAAGATGCACTTGTAATTGTACTTTTTAGGATGATATCAACATTCTGAATTCAACATGTGGTTAATAGCTAGCTAAGGTATTGGCAGGCTATTGTATGTGTGAACGATGGCTAGCTCCTCAAATGATCCCAGTCCCTTGTATTGTGCATCTGTTGTAGAAAGAGGCGACGATTCGCAGAACATATGTGCTCTACAAATGTTTTATTTTCTTTTGGATGCAGGTATGTGGTTTTATCTATGTAAAAATATGTTATGTTAATAAAGGAGAGGCTGTACTATTTTTTGTATTCAAAAATCATTTTGATGCACTATGAGAGATGCAGGATGCAAGAGTGAATTCTGCTTGATTAAAACTATCTGATCTCCAAAGTCCACGTCTATAGTCTCAATCAACCACACACAACGCAGAGTTACATGCAGTACGCACCGGTTACACTTATTCCTGAATTGTCTGGAAAATGCATGGTTAAGGCCTTACAAATATTGATACCAAACAAAGTTAAGGAGTGCACTTCAAATTTTACAAAGGTATATCCATGTAATTCTATGATATCCAAATTTGTGGCTATTGATAATATCTGCGTTTCCTGTGAAAAGAAGGTGAGAATCTGTCTCACTTGTTCTTTGAATGTAAATCTGTGTCAGAATTTTGGAAATCCTTGCAAAATACTTATTTACCATTATGAACACTGCCTATGTTTTTGACATAAAGATATAATATGTTACTATTGCAATGAATAACAAGACCACTGAAATGATTGTTAATTTTTTTTATTCTTTGTTGCCAAATACTTTATACACAAACAAAATTCTATACCAAAATTACAAATTTTTTTATTAAAACATTAACCTAGTGAATAACAACAAGAATAACATCTTCCTGAATTATTATAATACATCTTTTAGAGTGAAACAATTGCACTAAAATTGTTTATTTTTTAATTATTTTATTGATCTTTTTTGTATGTTTGAGTATTTTCTTATTAATACCTGTGTTTTGTTTTGTTAGACATGTTTGATATAGCAATGTAAGTTGATTTTTGTATTATGAATAAAATATTTTTTTAAAGAAGAAAAAGACCTCGCAACAGTAACTAAGGGCGCGGCTTGATAATGTCTCTATTATGACGTAACAAAGCATGCAGTTAAAAAATAGAGTCTTGTGTATTTTGGTTCAGTCATCGATATGATGTGTATGAAGTAGTAGGTGTACCGGAGTTTGTGCTCCCTGGCCCGCATGACGATGCCCGACCAAGGAGTGATTGATCAATCTACCATTTTCTTCACGCTTTTTCTTGGAGGACTAAAGGATGTAGGCCTGAGTACAAAACTAGACTTTACATTACATTTAGTCATTTAGCAGACGCTCTTATCCAGAGCGACTTACAAATTGGTGCATTCCCTTATGATATCCAGTGGAACAACCACTTTACAATAGTGCATCTAACTCTTTTAAGGGGGGGGGGTTAGAAGGATTACTTTATCCTATCCTAGGTATTCCTTAAAGAGGTGGGGTTTCAGGTGTCTCCGAAGGTGGTGATTGACTCCGCTGACCTGGCGTCGTGACAAGGACATTTCCTGACATAATGTGTGCCTGCTTGTATTGAAGTAGGCTAAAAATGGTAGAGGTTTGAAGGGTTGTTGCTGGGGTAGTCTATGGAGCTTAATGCAAATGCCCTTTGCTGGAAGAAAAAAAATGTGTCGGACCTCGCAAGTAACTAAGGGGCGCGGCTTGATAATTGTTCTATTATGACGTAACAAAGCATGCAGTTAAAAATAGAGTCTTGTGTATTTTGTAGTTCTTTATTTTTTATGCAGGAGTTTATTTTTCAATTCACTCAATAGTCTGAATACTAGGGGTGTGAGACTACTAC
>NW_019942558.1:970950-972334 GCF_002910315.2 Salvelinus sp. IW2-2015 | reverse complement strand
ACCTCCAGACTCTGCGATCGCATTGTTTTGGTTGGCAAAAGCAACAATTTCAGCCTGCATATTATGCGAGGGCTTACAAATTTGACCAATCACCAAACTATTTCTGCATAAAATAGTCACATCATCACAATATTATCGCATAGAACTGACCCATTACCACAGTACAAAAAGAGGGCTCGCAATTTCAACCAATCACCGCACATTTACTGCATAATATGGTTCAATCAAGCCACACGTCAACACAGTTTTTTCCCTTGTCAGCGCATTTTTGCAACAAATTGGGCAAAACAAATGCATATTGCTATGCAAAATGTCATAATTGTGGCTGCAAAATCTAGCATATTTATCTGCAAATATCCAAAAAATCCATGCGAAATCCTGGAGAGATTCACTGGAGTATGAAAATGTATACACTCACTACTGTAAGTCGCTCTGGATAAGAGCATCTGCTAAATGACTAAAATGTCAAAGTAAAATGGAGCTAAACCTGTTTTATGTAGAAAATGCATGAAAGTATTACAGATATACACTCACATGAGCCATACATTTAACCTATCACAGCTAATTCTCACACTATCACAATGGTAATTTCTTTACTAATTAGGTAAGTTTAAGTGACCTCTTCTCTTGGAATAGAAATACACAGGTGGAGTACACGCTCCACCATCCCATTTCCACAGTGATGCCACCATGGGGATGATGGGAGGTGGTTGTGGATGATTGTGTCCACTCTTCACAGGGACACTGGTTGTGAGGAAGATCTCCTCCCTCTCTGCAGGGACACTAGCCTTTGGGACGATCCACTCCCTGTGCGCAGGGACGCTGGCCTTCAGGAGGATCAACTCCCTCTGTGCAAGGCTGAGGCCTGATGCTCTGAGGATCTTCTCCTTTCTCACAGTGACAGTAGTTGTTGGAAGAACCACCTCCCTCTGTGCAGGTACACTGGCTGTTTGGAGGATCCCCTTCCTCTCAGCAGAGACACTAGCCTTTGGGACAATCCCCTCCCTGTGCGCTGGGACGCTGGCCATTGGGACGATTCCCTTCCTCTACGTAGTGACACTGGCCATCAGGAGGATCAACTCCTTTTGTGCAGGGATGAGGCCTGATGCTCTGAGGATCTTCTTCTTCTGCGCAGTGATAGACGATGCTGGAAGAACCCCCCCCCTCTGTGACGGGATGAGGCCTGATGCTCGGAGGATCCCCTCCCTCTGTGCAGGGATGAGACCTGATGCTCGGAGGATCTCCGTCTTCTATGCAATGATTATAGCTGCTGGGAGAACCCCCTCCCTCTGTGCAGGAACACTGGCTGTTTGGAGGATCCCCTCCCTCTGTGCAGGGACACTGGCTGTTTGGAGGATACCCTCCTCTGTGGCAGGGACACTGG
>NW_019942558.1:967713-970119 GCF_002910315.2 Salvelinus sp. IW2-2015 | reverse complement strand
CCTCCTTGTGCAGGGACACTGGCTGTGAGGAGGATGTCCTCCCTCTCTTCAGGATGAGGCCTGATGCTCGGAGGATCTCCTCCTCTGCGCAGTGATGCTAGCTGCTGGGAGAATCCCCTCCCTCTGTGCAGGGACACTGGCTGTTTGGAGGATCCCCTCCCTCTGTGTAGGGGTGAGGCCTGATGCTTGGAGGATCTCCTCCCTCTCAGCAGGGACACTAACCTTTGGGACAATCCCCTCCCTGTGCGCAGGGACGCTGGCCATTGGGACGATTCCCTTCCTCTACGCAGTGACACTGGCCATCAGGAGGATCAACTCCTTTTGTGCAGGGATGAGGCCTGATGCTCTGAGGATCTTCTTCTTCTGCGCAGTGATAGAAGATGCTGGAAGAATCACCTCCCTCTGTGACGGGATGAGGAATGATGCTCGGAGGATCTCCTCCCTCTGCGCAGTGATGCTAGCTGCAGAGAGAAATCCCTCCCTCTGTGACGGGATGAGGCCTGATGCTCGGAGGATCTCCTCCCTCTGTGCAGTGATGCTAGCTGCTGAGAGAATATCCTCCCTCTGTACAGGGACACTGGCTGTTTGGAGGATCCCCTCCCTCTGTGCAAGGACACTGGCTGTTTGGAGGATACCCTCCGTCTGTGCAGGGACACTGGCTGTTTGGAGGATACCCTCCCTCTGTGACGGGATGAGGCCTGATGCTCGGAGGATCTCCTCCCTCTGCACAGCAACTTTGGCTGCTGTGATGATCTGCAGGTATAATATAGAGCATATAGTCATTCCCTAAAAAACCAACCACTTGGAATCTATAACATCATTGACACATACACTGAGTGTATTAAACATTAAGAACACCTTCTCTTTCCGTGACATAGACTAATCAGGTGAAAGCTATAATCCCTTATTGATGTTAATTGTTAAATCTTCTTCTCAGTAGATGAAGGGGAGAAGACAGGTTAAAGATAGATTTTTAGACAATTGAGACATGGATTGTGTATGTGTGTCATTCAGAGGGTGAATGGGCAAGAACAAAGATTTAAGTCTCTTTGAACAGTGTATGGTAGTAGGTGCCAGAAGCACCGGTTTGTGTCAAGAACTGCAATGCTGTTGGGTATCAAGAATGGTCCACCACCAAGGGAGGGGGGGGGGCAACTCAATAGGAAGGTGTTCTTAATGTTTTGTTCACTCAGTGTAGATCAGTCCCTAGCAAAGACTTTCATTTGTATGTGTACTGATACTGTAAATACACAAATTATATTAATGTTATCTACAATATATTATAATACTGTAAGCCTCCCTGCTGCAGGGGCTTTTCCTCCTACAATTTTGAGCTGATTTTCTTCACTTTAGCAATATTTTGTATCTTTGTTTAATTTCACATCTATTGTGTTTGGAATGGCACTGTTACTACAGCATTTGATGTAAGTATGTAGGGAAATTACCCATAATGCTCACTGACTGAACATTCAAAATTACCATGGCAATTATTGACGCATTCACATGCCATCGGAAACTTGGAACCTCAGTTAAAAAGAATGTAAGAAATTAGCGTAGAGCTTCCTACMGGTTGATTCTGATACTTCACAAGTGGGAAACCTGAAATCATCATTRCATAACGAGTTAGCGAGTCAGAAATGCCAGAATTTCCTAGTTCRGACTTGAAGGGCCTTCTATYATGTAGGGCWGGTCAGTAACCAAATWATTTTACTGTGCCCAYTCGCACACAGACTTTTATGGTCACACAAGTTGCCACCGGTGGATTCAAAATAAGTAGCCTAACAATTATTTACATGGCTGCAGGTACATTTGCAACCAAATTATTTTTCTGTGAGAAATCAATAATAGTTGCACAAATAGGGTAACAGTCAGCAATTGACAGTGAGCAACGAGCAAGATAAGCATAGACGGGAAGTTGACAATAGCTTATTATTAGTGTAAATAAATTGTATTTCTATGGTTGCAGTCCTCAAAGATTGAATTGCATTGAATTGAATTAATCAGATCCAATGATTTACCGCCTGTAGGGTGGGGTTACGCTAGTCATCATTATTATAATCACCATCTCAATCATTATCACCATACCATCATAGACTTATTCTTCTGTATCTGAGACTCATCTGACACTACCTTAGACATGGCAGTCTGCAACTCAATACACTGCCCCTGCATGGTGTTCAGCGTCCCCTGCATGTGMTTAATCGAATGCTTAACATCGTTCAGCAGGATCTGAATCTCAAGCCTGCAAGAAATCAGGCGGTTCAACATACTGAGATGACGAGAGGCTTCAGACCATGCCCATTGGACCATCTTTAGGATTCTTTCTCATGTAACACCAATCTTATTAGGAATGTAACTTTGTGCAGAAGATGTTCCTATAGTGGTTATTTAGAAGAAAAAAGTGTA
>NW_019942558.1:931966-966896 GCF_002910315.2 Salvelinus sp. IW2-2015 | reverse complement strand
GCATAATCTATGCATGTTATTGGCCATTGGACTGCTCAGTCAAAACAACAAACTTTTACGATTAATCACTTGACTGGAACGGAACTACTGTTCGGAACTAAAACATTAAAAGTAGGCTATAGTTTGACGCATATCCTTACCTTGGACAAGCGTATCCAAAAGGCCTATCCAGTCGTGCGTGAAGATACCTTTAGGCAGATAAAAGCGAAGTACGGGTTGAGACACGCTCGGTATTGTGAATCTGTAACACTGATATAAAAGCACGTTTTCATTTATAATTTACATTGTAGAATGACCTGCAAGCCAATCAGAATCTAGTTTTAAACAATACCGTGGGTTCCATGGAACGTCACAAACATATTAGGCCACTTGCGTCACAGATTACAGTCACTGAACATGGGTTTAATAGCTATATTGGCTATATGTACATTATATGCACATCGTATTGAATTGAGATTACATTTACTGCACCACTGTAATTATGTAGCCTAATCCTATGAGGATCATATGTGAAATGTCAGAATCATGGCACATGAAAACATAATTAAATTGACTGCAGATTATAAAATCCACTATGACACAATATCCATGTAATTTCAATTAAATTACGTTGAACCAACGTGGAATAAACATTGAATTGATGTATGTACCCAGTGGGAAGTGATCAATTCGAAATGATTGAATACATACAGTATTACAAAGAAAGAGATACAAAAATTGCTTCGAAAAACTCTTAATTTCCCTGGGCCACCCAAACGTAAAATGTATGTACGGATTACTGTACATCGTTTTGAATGAAATCTCTGACTCCCACATATGTACAATCTCGCGATGTTTATTTCTGGCGCTTTCACGTTTGCGGGATTTTGTGACGTAAATGATGCGCAGGAGAGCGCCATGAAATCAGGGACATGGTCAAGATTGCGCCATGGGAGGGTGTAACATTTCCAGCTGAGGAACAATTTTGGGGGGTTTCTCACAAAGTTTATAGTTTTAGACTGCAGTTGCAATTTGTTTTTTTCACAAAAAATGATATCTAACCATACAATHAATAATTTTGTAATTAATCAAACCATTGACATATATTTTTGACTATTTCCAACGAACAAGCTAGCTATCGAAAAGTGTCAGCGTGTGTAGTTAAATTAGCCTGCTAACGTCTTCATAGCTAGTAGCATGTAATCAGGACATGACCAAACTGTTGCTGAGATAATGGATGTTGAAACTTCCAAGGAGGAAAAAAGGCATTGTTGAAACTCACTCATATGCTTGCGGTGTAAAAAAGGGGGGTGAATGCGATTCATACCCGAATACCCCAACCAAGGAGCAGCTTCCAAAGAAGCTGAGAAGTGAAAAGGACATCGTTCGCATCCTCACGGCTAAAATCAAAGAGAGCGCAGATGACATCATGCATTTGGTGTAAAAGAACACAATCAATATCGTTAACCTGAAGAAATCGATTGATTTCAGTGCTGACGAAGTAAAAACTCGGAAGCAGCAGAACGCAACATTGAACATTCAGGTTGCAAAGCAGAATAATAAACTCACTGAAATGGAGTCAAAGGTAAACGAGAATGACCGGTATAGTCGGAGATGGAGTCTTCGAATTTATGGAATAGCAGAAAAATCTGACGAGAACATCAAAGCAAGAGTGAAGGACATTTGCAGGGCAAAGAGATGGGGAAAACAACCAGCCACCACGACCAGTGATCATGAGGTTCATCTCCCGGACAGCGAGGGATATGACATGGAAAAGTGCAAAGAAAAATGACTATTTAAAGAAGAACAACCGGAGGTTCAAGGAGGATCTGACAGCATTTGACAAAGAAGCTCTGAATCGTCTGTGGCCGATAATTGAGAGAGCAAGGAAGGAAGGGAAAAGTGCATACTTTGCGGTACCGAAGGCTTTTGTTTAATGGAAGGGAAATTCACGCTGACGCCTAGTTTGTTGACTGCTGGACTTGTCAATTGAGTAGTGCAGGACTGAGTTTTATTTGCTAATTTGATAAAACTAGATATTTCTTGAGGAAAGAGCATTGTTTGTGTGAGCCAAACTTTTTTTATATATATATTTTTTTTTATGGCAGGGAAATTCGCACTGACACTTAATGTTAGCTTGATGGCTATTCGTTTTTACCAATCTATGGTACAATGTTATTTGCAATTGTATAAATATATATCATTTAGATCAACCACTTGCGTGGAGCAAAGGTATGTTTTTATTTGCAACTAGTAAGACCTTTTCTTTTTATGAGAACCCGATTCATGTGAACGTATACAAGTTTAATATTCTTCATATAGTCACTGTGATAGTAAATGTCCATTTCTGTTTTTCCTATTAATGCCAGGGGAATCTGTATTTTTTTTAAAGGGAGATCTTTATTTTTGTATTGTAAGGGTTTCATTCAAGAAACTCATGCCTGTTGCACAGATACTGCGTTTTGGAAGTGTCAATGGTGATGATATGAATGATATTTGGTTTTCGTTTGGTACTAATCGGTCAGCAGGTGTCCCTATTTTAAAAGGCAACTTTAAGGCTCATATATTGAGTCATGAAGCAGATAATACAGGGAGATGGATTATACTATTGGTAGATGTCAACCATGTTCWATTCATTGTTGTAAATACTTAAGCTTCCAATAACAAGTCAAGTAACTATTTTATTTAGAGACATTGAGAGGAAAATAAGTAAAATTATGTCTAAATTTCAATTGGCCAAAGTAATATGGGGTGGAGATTTTAATACACTATTACATGATAATCTAGATAGAGGATAGCAATTCTGTTTGTGAGATAAGGAATAGATGTCTAAGGTTAGGTGTTCTAGATATTTGGAGACATAAGAACCCAGATAAGATTATGTTTACATGGAGTACCAAAGATTTATCGATACAATCCCATATTGATTTCTGGCTGATATCTGCAGATATGGCTGACAAGGTTGATAAAATCAATGGTTCAATCGAGACTGTAACAGACCACAACAGGATCTCAATAAAGATAAATATGCATGGTTTGTCAACCAAAAAAAGTTAAAGGTTACTGGAAAATGAACAAGACTTTACTAGAGAATGAAGTATTTAAGAAGGAAGTAGTGTGACAGGTTAAAGGAAATACTCATAGCCTGTTATACATTAAAAAGTATTAGTAAGTTCATAGTATGTGAGGATCTTAAAACATCTAAGGTTAAGAAGATCATGCATTCAGTATTAGTTGATAGAGATTGATAACATTCATATAATTGTGTTAAAATCCGTCAAGCGTACAAAGGGTACGAATTGTGAGAGGAATGTGTAAACGTTATGTTGATTACTTTATTTTGTCGTGGGTAAAAGTGTTAATCTGTGATCTACTAAATGCTCTTAATCTATGAGCCTGAGTTTGATTGCTCTGGTCTCCACTGAAGTCCCCGGAGAAATCGCGGTCTTTTTCTCATTGCACTAAAAGTTTCAATGAGTAAACAATACCGTACCACTCTTGTGATCATTTCTCCCTTTTTTCAGGGGCGTAACAGTAGCAGGAATTGATGATAAATACAGGAATTGTGCCTGTGTTATGAATACGTTTGGAAGTTACTGGGAGCTAATGAAATTTGATTAAGGCTTTTGGCTATTTCAATGGGGAAAGAAATTGCTCGTGCCAAGAGAGAGAAAGAATATGACATCATAAAGGGAATAATGGATTAAACTAAAAAAAGGGAACTAACCAATCAGGAATTACTGGAGCTATCATCATTGCAAATGCAGTTAGACTGTATCTACGAGGAAAAGGCCCGGGGAGCGTTTGTAAGATCAAGATGAAAATGGATGGAAGAGGGAGAGAGAAATACAAAATATTTATTTAATTTAGAAAAGAGGCACGGCGAAAAAACTTCCATATGTCAATTAATGATTAATAATACTCCCAATGAAAATCCAAAAGAAATCTCTCAGCATGTTCCCAGTTTTATCAGAATCTGTATACATCAGCCCAGCCAACTTCCAATATGGATCTTTCTTAGACAATGTAGCAAACATTGCTAAGAAGAATATGATTTCAGGGATTTTTGTGATGATGAGTTATCTGAATTGAGATAAGACTGTATTAAAAGCCTTAAGGACAATAGGTCCCCTGGAAATGATGGTTTAATAAGCGAGATTTATAAATCATTCAAGATAAATTGATTCCTTTCATTCTTGCTATGCTTCCTTAAAGCAAGGTGTAATAACTTGATTCAATGGACATGGGTGGGGAATATTTGTGTGACGACCTAAAATGGGGGCCAGAAGCTCATCAGCACCCCATCTTATATGTCCAACCACCCTGAACGTCAGACTCTATTGAAGCACATACAGTGGTGTAAAGTACTTAAGTAAAAATACTTTAAAGTACTACTTAAGTAGTTTTTGGGGGTATCTGTACTTTACTATTTATAGTTTTGACAACTTTTACTTTACTACATTTCTAAGGAAAATAATGTACTTTTTACTCCATACATTTTCCCTGACACCCAAAAGTAATCGTTACAATTTGAATGGCTAGCAGGACAGGAAAATTGTCGGTTGGATGTACTGCCAAATTCTCTAAAATAACTTATGGTAGAGAAATGATCATTCAATTCTCTGGCAGCAGCTCTGGTGGACATTCCTGCAGTCTGCATACCAATTGCACAATCCCTCAGAACTTCAGACGTCTGTGGCATTGTGTTGTGACAAATATGCAAATGTTAGTGGCCTTTTGTCCCCAGCAAAAGGTGCACCTGTATAATGATCATGCTGTTTAATCAGCTTCTTGATATGGTGCACCTTTCAATGTAGATGGATTATCTTGGCAATGGAGAAATGCTCACCATTTTTTTTTTTTTTGGCGTATAGAACATTTCCGGGATCTTTAATTTCAGCTCATGAAACATGGGACCAACCTTTTACATGTTGCGTTTTTTTGTTCAGTATACTTTATTACAAATATAGCAGTATACAGTCCTCCAGATATCTGTTGACAAGGACATACATCACTGTGTATTTGTTACTCTGTACATACAAAAATTGCCTTTTTTTTTTTTTTTTTTGCCATTTTCCATTGTTACTAACTTGTACTGGTTAAAAGTATGATTTAAAGAAGAAGAAAAAACGTGTATGTTTTGCAAACCATGTTTAGTATATCTGAAAGAGACAATGACAAATTCATGGTTCAACAAGATATTATAGTCATCAAAGGGTAGAATTTTAGCATTGATATACTTATGATACAGTACTTTACAGCTTTGATTGGTCACAGAATATATGACATGAAGGGGTGATGTAATTATCTGAATTACTGTAGATTTTAATAGTTTAGTTAATCAAAAGTGAAGTATGGTTATAGGTCCAATGGGTGTTGTTCATATACCACTCTCAGACTCTAAATCAATATATTAGATACATACTATTTATCAGCATATTGACAGATTATTGCTATCAACTGCTGGTTACAAGTTATTTTACCCTGTTTGTGTTTTTTGGAACAATGACAATTAAGTTGATTAAAATGAAGTAGAATAGATAGATGGGCTACCACTGGTGTCACAGGCATCACAGGTCTTGACCACCATGTTGCGATGCTTCTAGGATCACATTGTTGTTGTCAGCGTAGAAGAGTACAGAGATGGGACTGAGCTTGGTGGGTGCGCAGCACGCTTTGGGAACCTCATCTGGCTTCAGAAGGTGAACCTGCCATTGAAAACGGTAAATCAGACGCATTCATACATGCACTTTCATATAGTCAATGATAATATCCTGTTATAAAAGAGATATGGGTTATTTAAGCAATAAGGCCCAAGGAGGGGTGGTATATTGGCCATATACCACAAACCTCAGAGGTGCCTTATTGCTATTAGAACACCTACTCATTCAAGGGTTTTTCTTTATTTTTTACATTATTTTTTATTTATTTAACCAGGAAGGGCTCATTGAGATTTAAAATCTCTTTTTCTAGAGTGTCCTGGCCAAGATAGGCAGCACTAAGTCATTACAAAAATTACAGACAAACATCATGAAAAACTACAAGTAATCTAGTAGAAACTATTGAATTCACAAGAGTATAACACAATCATAAAACAGCAAATTAAAATCATTGACAGGTCAGGGAATCAGTCTCAAGATCTTTCATCAGTGATTTAAAAATACCAATCGGGACGACAAGTTCTTCCAGTTTAAAAGTATTTTGTAAGATGTTCCAAGACGATGGCGCAGAGTACATAAAAGCTCTTTTACCAAATTCAGTTCGGACATTTGGAACAGTTAGCAGGATAAAGTCCAGCGAACGAAGAGAGTACCCACCACATTTCTGAACAATAAAAATGCCCAAATAAAAAGGTAGTAAACCCAAAATGGCTTTATAAATAAAAGTATACCAGTGACTGAGCCTACGAGTGACTAGAGAAGGCCAGCCAACCCTGGTATACAACGTGCAGTGGTGTGTAAGGGTTTTGCAGTTTAAAATACATCTCAAAGCGCCATGGTAAAGGGTGTCAATTAATCTCAAACACTGAGCGGAAGCATTCATATATAAAATATTCCCATAGTCTAGTAAAGGCATAAATGTAGCTAATACTAGCCTCCTTCTGGCTTCAAAAGAAAACGGGCCTTATTCCTAAAATAAAATTCCAATTTCAGATTACATTTTTTTGTAAGTTGTTGAATATGCAATTTAAAAGAGAGGCCGTCATCAATTAAAATTCCAAGATATTTATATGAGGTTACAACCTCTCTCCTTGCCCTGGCAGGTAGTAATAGGTGAACGGTTCAGAGGTCTATTTCTTGCTTTAGAAAACACCATTAGTTTAGTTTTGTCAGTATTGAGGATAAGCTTCAATTGACACAAGGTATGTTGAACAGTATAAAAAGCCATTTGCAAGTTCTGGAAAGCTTTTGTAAGAGACGAGGTACAACAGTAAAGAACAGTATCATCAGCATAAAAATGAAGTTGCGCATTTTGGACATTTCTGTCTAAATCATTTATATAAATAGTGAATAAGAGAGGACCAAGTACAGAGCCTTGGGGGCACACCATTAAAGACAGACAATTTAACAGACATAAGCCATAAAATTGAGTGCACTGAGTTCTATCAGACAGATAGTTAGCAAACCATGCAACTGCATGCTCTGAAAGACCTACACTCGACAATCTCTGCCTTAGTATAGCATGATAACTGTATCAAAAGCCTTAGAGAGATCAATAAAAAGTGAGCACAGTGTTTTTTTGTCAAGGGCTTCAGTGATATATTTAAAACTTCATGGCTGCTGTAATTGTGCTATCTTCTTCCTGAAGCCCAATTGGTACATTGATAAAATAGAGTTAGTAAATAAAAACTTTTAGCTGTTCACTCACAAGGGTTTCAAGTATTTTCACCAGGGGTGACAGCTTTGAGATTGGCTATAATTATTTAAAAGAGTTGGATCTCCCACTTTTAAAAGTGGTAGGACAAATGCTGATTTCCAGATTTTCGGAATATCATTACATTCCAGGGTTAGATTGAACCGATATGTAAGTGGTTCAGCTATGAAATCAGCTGCCAGATTTAAAAAGGGATCCAAAGATCAGACCTGCAGGCTTTCTCTGATCTAAGATTTCAGGGCTTTATGTACCACCTGCACTGAGAATGGCAAAAAGCAAAAAGTTTGACCAGCTCTCACTGGTTCATCCACACAGGGTTGTAGAGACAGAGACTGGTCATCCACACAGGTTGTACAGAGACAGAGGACACTGAATCAAACAGCCTACCAGATGATACAAAGTGCTCATTGAAACAATTCAGCATTTCAGTTTTGTCATATACAGCAAGAGAGTCCTTCAAAACACATGACGGTAATTCAGTAACATTACTGTTACCAGACATAGACTTATAGCCTTCCAAAACTTTCTAGGGTCATTCAGGTTATCAGTGGAAACAGACATAAAATATTCAGACTTGCTTCCTGAGAAGAAAATAACACTTGTTTCGTAATGCCTAAAAATAAGCCAATCAGCATCAGAACATGATTTCCTTGCTTTAGCCCAGGCTAGATTACGTCGTGAATAATACAAGACAGCTCAGAAGAAAACCATGGATTATCCGCCCTTTAACCCTGAACCTGCGGAATGGGGCATGTTTGTTTACTATTTGGAAAAAAACATAATGAAAGAATATCCAGGCAGTTTCCACATCAGGGATAAGCTCAATCTTGCCAGTCAAAATAAAACAATCATGAGAAAGCCTGCTCATTAAAACACTTCAAATTTCTCTTACGAATAAACTGGGTTTGTCTTAGGAACCTTAGTATTTCTAACAGCAACAACAGCACAATGGTCACTTAAATCATTACAAAAAACACCAACCGCAGAATATTTATGTGGAACATTTGTTAAAATCTACTATGATTTGATATTATCTGGGCATTTAAGATTTGGGCGAGTGGGTGAGTTAATCAACTGGGTAAAATTCATAGAATTACAAAACATTTTTAAATCATCAGACACGGCTTTAACCAACACCAGTTGAGATCACCAATCAAAATCATTTCACTGTAAGAAGTTTAGACATAAGGTGCGTCAAAGAAGAAAATGCTATTTTCTACATTGTTGAATAATAGTGAGACATCAAAACTATGAATAACTGAAATGGAATCATGTAGTAACCAAAAAAGTGTGAAACATATCATATATTTCAGATTCTTCAAATAGCCACCTTTGCCTTGATGACAGCTTTGCACACTCTTGGCATTCTCTTAACCAACTTCACCTGGAATGCTTTTCCAACAGTCTTGAAGGAGTTCACACATATGCTGAGCACTTGTTGGCTGTTTTTCCTTTACTCTGCGGTCCTACTCATCTCAAAACATCTCAATTTGGTTGAGGTCGGGGGATTGAGGAGGCCAGGTTATCTAATCAGCACTCCGTCACTCTCCTTCTTGGTAAAATAGCCCTTACACCGCCTGGAGGTGTGTTGGGTCATTGTCCTGTTGAAAAACAAATACATTCTCCTGAGTGTGCAGTGGTCTAAGGCAAGCTGTGCAGTTAGAGATCCTGGTTGGAGTCAGGCTCTGTCGCAGCCGGCCGCGACCGGAGAACCCATGGGGCGGCACACAATTGGCCCAGCGTCATGGCCCAGCGTCGTCCGGGTTAGGGGAGGGTTTGGCCGGCAGGGATGTTCTTGTCCCATCGAGCTCTAGCGACTCCTGTGCGAGCCGGGCGCAATGCACACTGACAGGGTTGCCAGGTGTATGGTGCTTCTCCCGAATTGGTGCGCCTGGCTTCCGGGTTAAGCAGGCATTGTGTCAAGAACAGTGCGGCTTGGCTGGGTTGTGTTTGGAGGACGCACGGCTCTCGACCTTCGCCTCTCCCGAGTCCATACGGGAGTTGCAGCGATGAGACAAGACTGTAACTACCAATTGGATCCACGAAAAGGTGTAAAAGTAACAAACAATTGTTTTATTTTTTTATAATATTTATTAAAACAAATGATAGTCCCACTAAGCCCAAACCAGAGGGATGACGTATAGCTGCAGAATGCTGTTGTAGCCATGCTGGTTAAGTGTGAATTCAAAATAAATCACAGACAGTGTCAACAGCAAAGCATCCCCACACCATAAACCCTCCTCCTCCATGCTTTATGGTAGGAAATACACATGCAGAGATCATCTGTTCACCCACACCGCATCTCACAAAGACATGGCAGTTGGAACCAAAAATCTCAAATTTGGGCTCCAGACCAAAGGACAAATTGATTGTGTTTCATGGCCCAAGAAGTCTCTTCTTCTTATGGTGTCCTTTAATAGTGGTTTCTTTGCAGCAATTCAACTATAAAGGCCTGATTCACACATCTCCTTGAACAGTTGATGTTGAGTGTGTAGTACTCTGTGAAGCATTTATTTGGGCAGCAATATCTGAGGCTGGTAATCTAATGAACTTATCCTCGCAGCAGAGGTAACTCTGGTCTTCCATTGCTGGGGTGTCCTCATGAGAGCCAGTTTCATAATAGGCTTGATTGTTTTTGCAACTACACTTGAAATATTCCTATATTGACTGACCTTCATGTCATAAAAGAATGTGATTCTCTTTGCTTATTTGAGCTGTTCTTGCCATAATATGGACTTGGTATTTTTCAAATAGGGCTATCTTCTGTATACCCCCCACCTTGTCAAACACAATTGATTGTGTCAAACGCATTAAAAAGGAAAGAAATTCCACTTTTAAGAAGGCACACCTGTTATTGAAATGCATTCCAGGTGACTTTCTCATGAAGCTGGTTGAGAGAATGCCAAGAGTGTGCAAAGCTGTCATCAAGGCAAAGGTGGCTACTTTGAAGAATCTAAATATATTTGGTTTTGTTTAACACTTTTTGGTTACTACATGATTCCATATGTGTTATTTAATTTTTTGATGTCTTCCTATTTTTCTAAAATGTAGAAAATAGTAAAAATAAAGAAAACCCTTAATGAGTAGGTGTTCTAAAACTTTTGACCGGTAGTGTAGAGCCTTCAGTGCTTTTTTCCGTGGGCTGTGGCCCCCTTGTCTGAATTTGGTCAATATGTCCTCCAAAAGACTTTATAGCCCACTGTGGCAAAGACTATACTTTCAGGAGTTAAACAACACAATAAAAAATCACCTTGTTTGTCTCATTCTTCCAATCTAGCTAGTGACTTTATAAAACACAATATTTGGTATTTGTATTTTATATTATACCAACGATATAGGAAAGCATCTGGTGGCAAAATAGCCAAAAACATAAAATTAGTAATTATTCAAGGTTTACAAATATGCCCAATCAATAGAACATTATGTCAGAAAACAATAGTCTAAACCCAATGTCTCTACCATATATGGTTGAAAAGTTACCGACGATTTACTCGTGAGATTTAACCTCACAACACCAAATATGGAACACATACAACCAAGTGCGGTGCAGTCTAAACTAGTAATGGTCACAGCAAATGATCATTATTATTTCTCAACACTGTCAAGTACAAGTATATAATGTTATAATATTGTGAGAACAAGCTAATGATTAATTCTATGTAATTTCTAATGACATCAGGCAAAGAAAACGATGTTTGGACATGAATTTCGTAGCTCCTCTTGAATTGACCCTTTTTCTCTCTACATTGTATAGCAAGTAAGTGATATATAAAAATAATATATGTCATTCATCAGACACTTTTATCCAAAGCGACTTACAATAAAACCTGCTGTCGTTTATGTATGGGTGGTGACGGGATCGAACCACTACCCTGGCTTGCAAGGTCATGCTCTATCATGGTCATGGGTGCACCTCAGCCACGCTCAAGGTCCTAAACGATATCTTAACCGCCATCATAAGAAACAATACTGTGCAGCCGTATTCATTGACCTGGCCAAGGCTTTCGACTCTGTCAATCACCACATCCTTATCGACAGACTCAACAGCCTTGGTTTCTCAAATGATTGCCTCGCCTGGTTCATCAACTACTTCTCCGATAGAGTTCAGTGTGTAAAATCGGCTTCCTGTAGTCCGGGCCTCTGGCAGTCTCTATGGGGGTGCCACAGGGTTCAATTCTTGGGCCGACTCTCTTATCTGTATTCATCAATGATGTCGCTCTAGCTGCTGGTGAGTCTCTGATCCACCTCTACGCAGATGACACCATTCTGTATACTTCTGGCCCTTCTTTGGACACTGTGTTAACTACCCTCCAGACGAGCTTCAATGCCATACAACTCTCCTTCCTGGCCTCCAACTGCTCTTAAATACAAGTAAAACTAAATGCATGCTCTTCAACCGATCGCTGCCTGCACCTGCCCGCCCGTCCAGCATCACTACTCTGGACGTTTCTGACTTAGAATATGTGGACAACTACAAATACCTAGGTGTCTGGTTAGACTGTAAACTCTCTTTCCAGACTCACATCAAACATCTCCAATCCAAAGTTAAATCTAAATTGGTCTTCCCCTATTTCGCAACAAAGCATCCTTCACTCATGCTGCCAAACATACCCTCGTAAAACTGACCATCCTACCGATCCTCGACTTCGGCGATGTCATTTACAAAATAGACTCCAACACCCTACTCAACAAATTGGATGCAGTCTATCACAGTGCCATCCGTTTTGTCACCAAAGCCCCATATACTACCCACCACTGCGACCTGTACGCTCTCGTTGGCTGGCCCTCGCTTCATACTCGTCGAGTAACCCACTGGCTCCAGGTCATCTACAAGACTCTGCTAGGTAAAGTCCTGCCTTATCTCAGCTCGCTGGTCACCATAGCAGCACTCACCCGTAGCACGCGCTCCAGCAGGTATATCTCACTGGTCACCCCCAAAGCCAATTCCTCCTTTGGCCGCCTCTCCTTCCAGTTCTCTGCAGCCAATGACTGGAACGAACTACAAAAATCTCTGAAACTGGAGACACTTATCTCCCTCACTAGCTTTAAGCACCAGCTGTCAGAGCAGCTCACAGATAGATCACTGCACCTGTACATAGCCCATCTATAAATAGCCCAAACAACTACCTCATCCCCTACTGTTTTATTTTATTTATCTTGCTCCTTTGCACCCCAGTATTTCTACTTTGCACATTCATCTACTGCACATTCATCTACAGCAAATCTACCATTCCAGTGTTTTTAATTGCTATATTGTATTTACTTCGCCACCATGGCCTATTTATTGCTCTACCTCCCTTATCTCACCTAATTTGCTCACATTGTATATAGACTTGTTTTCTACTGTATTTTTGACTGTATGTTTGTTATCTCCATGTGTAACTCTGTGTTGTTGTATGTGTCTAACTGCTTTGCTTTATCTTGGCCAGGTCGCAGTTGTAAATGAGAACTTGTTCTCAACTTGCCTACCTGGTTAAATAAATAAAGCTGAAATAAAAAAAATAAAAAAGAATCAACTGAGCTACGAAGGAGCACGTCAACGTCACTAGAATGATGACAAGCAATTTTAACGGATTCTAAAGGGAATCATATAATTCCAAACTCATTTCTATGGCAACACAGTTGTCAATTTTGTAAACAATCATTTTCGAACGTGTGTTGCCAAGAGACATCTAACCGACGTTCTATGGAACGTTTTCTGTGCGAAAACAACAAATTCAGTTTGCTGCTGACAACAAACTTGTTTGATTTTTGAGACCTGAGATAGAACAATCGACTGGAAAATGCCTGGGTGCTTTTCAAGACTGGCGGAGAGAGTGCGTGGACGTCGGCGGCCTACTGCGTCGACAGGTTGTTCAAATTCATTTGTGGCTTGTTTTTCTTGTCTTTTTCTGTTTTGCAGGGTTCGTGATTGTRGACAYGTGGACAGCGACTTCGAAGAGGGTATGTGGAGTTTAAAACTCTTATTTTACTACATTTAACAATGTCATTATAATTTGCGAAATGTTGTGTATTTCTATAATTCAGACTTGGCAAAAATGCTTGTGCTAGAGATGTTGTAGCTAGCTAGCTTGCTAGCTAACATTAACTTTAGTAACTGTTGCTAAGCGATCGACTTTTGCTACCTAGCTAGCTAGTATTAGCAATCTTGCTACGTTTTATGTCCTAACAATTGTTTGTTTTATATTCCAATGTTCCTCATTTTAGAAACAACTGTCCTGGATGAGGTCCAGTTGGATGTGCCATTGGATGATGTGCCAGATGTTCCACAGCTGCCAGTCCTCCTTAATGTTCAGAATGCTGTTATCATCCTTGAGGATGTGCCAGATGTGCAGACTATCCTTGAGGTACAATTTTCTGAAAGCTTGGGGTTTTATGTTTGAAAAATATCCCAGATATTCAAGTTGTGTCTCTTTGACATGAAACAAATATCTTGTCTGCTTTCTGCTTTAGGAGGCCACTGGCAATTGGCAGTTGATTCCGATTAGGTTCAGCCCCCTGTACTGTGGGCCTGTTGTGATCAGGGTAAGAGACCCCCACACACAGTCGCATCACGGTTACAATGTTTACTGTGTCCAACATGAATGTATTGTAATGTGCAGAACAATGCCGGTCCGGTGGTTAAAGCTTGGAGAACTTTCCAGTTCATCAGCCCCATCATCACCTACATGCGTGGGGGATCCCAGGTATGTGTCTTTGTAGCCTTCCTAATCTACATTGTCAGTCATTTGATCTTGATGGAAATGTGTCACAGCAATTGCTGAAGTGGTTTTGTTGATGTTGTCTTGTTGTTTATCTCAACAGCAGGCGGTGGTGAGGATGCACCACGTGAGTAGGGTGAGAGGCCTGGAGACTCAACTGGTGTGGGCCATCTCCAAGGAGACAGCCAGGCTTAGTCCAGAGGGCATCCCCTACTGTGCCACCAAAGTGCAGTCCATCACTTGGATCCAGGTAAGACGTAAATACTACTGAAATAGTATTAGATTAGGCTTTTCTTCACTTATTCCATTTGGCCTTAACATGTATTCTCTCTGTCAGCGTGTGGCTGGCAGGGTGACCCACTATGCGTCTCACCTCCGCCACGAGACGTCTGTGGACGTGACGCTTGGCTGCTACCAGGTAAATAAACGATTTCCTATGTATATAGACTAGACATTACTGGGCATTTTTGCATTAGATTTGGTGTGTTTTCTAATAACGTGTGTATGGTAAACAGGTGTGTTGTGTGTTTTGAGCAGCAGACTGATGTCTCAGTGGTGTACGCCACTCTCCACATGGGGCTGGACGGGCTTCTCTCCTCTTCAGCGTGGTCGGAGGCTGCCTCCTTCTCTACGCCCACCACTCAGCAGTTCACTGACCCAGAGCCCGAGGGCCACAACTGCTATGAGGTCAGACGTTACACACACATGCTATTGACTAGGAGCATTAAGATCCTTCCATTGACCGATTGCTTGTTATGTCATTGCATTGGTCACTGATTTTGAATGCTTGTTTTGTTGTCGTAGGGCTGGGAGGAGGACCTGCTGCCTGAGGAGAGGGAGGTTCCTCTGCTAAAGTCAGTTCCTCTAAATGTCTGTGTAGTCTGGGCTTGTCAGATGCTGAAGGATAGTGGTCATAATGCTGTTATCCCCCATTGACTCTAATGGTTGACATGCTCCATTCCCTCCCTTTCACAGCCTCTACCTTACCACCAAGAGAGTGGAGGACATCGCCCTGAGGCTCGTCTCCCTGCGCCAGGCCTTCACTGTGAGTGGACCCACTTTTCTTTTTCTCTCTGTGACTTCTTGTTCTGTCTCCTAGAGGAAGATGCCTCACCCTAACTCTTCCCTCTRCCCTAGACCCTGCTTGGTTCCATCCTGAGCAGGAACCATCTGTTTGTGGCGGGAAAGGTCCTCCTGGGCGCACTGGTTCAGGCCAACCACATGGTAACTCACTAACTCATTCTCTTTCAAGGGAAAGAGAGCGTCCCTGAGGGGAAATGTGTTCTGTTCACTAAGATGCTCTTTTCTTTGTCATAGGACGAGGCCAAGTACATCCGTACCTATAACGACTTTGTGGACTACCTGAGTGACCCCTCCAAGCGGAATGACATTGAGAGGGAGCTGGCTAAGGCAAACGTGAGTTCATTAACTCTTTCAAGTCTCACTGAGTTCTTCCACATGCATGTCTTTTATACATCACAGTAGCTGATCTATATGAAATCATTCCTATTTTCTCCAAACGTGTTTTCTTGTCCTAGATCCATCATGTGAACATGATAGATGTCCTCTTTGAGCTGGTGCTGTTTGGGATGATGACAGCTCAGAAGTCCCTGATGGTGGTAAGTAGCATCTCACTGGTACATGTTTTGATATCTCTCTATTAGCAGTTTCACTTAAATTCCTCTTCTCTTCTTTTCTCCTCCTTTGTTTCCTTTAGCACCCTGGTGGGTTCGTGGAGCGTCTGTACGCTCTCCTGTACTCCTTCCTGCCCACTGCTGCCAACATGGAGCCAGAGGCTGACAGATACCTGCTGCTGCTCAATGTAAGAGTCAAGAGGTTACTTCCTGTTTACTTCCATATTCTTAGTGTACTTCCTTTTTACTTCCTTATTCATGGTTAACCAGGTTCCAATGCCATTTTAGGGGGAGTATTTCTAATTGTCTCTCTCCACTTGATAAGCTAGTAACTCAGAGCCATTTTCTATGTGTTGTGTGGTGTTCTCTTCAGGGCGGGCTGATGGCTCTGCTAGATGACATGTTTGGCCAGCAGCTGGCCTGGTACTTTAACCCAGAGTCTCTGGTCACAGAGCTCTCCAGCCTCCTGGAGTACCACTTGGAGAACCTCATGGCCAGCATGTAGTCCTACTGCAGGGACCATACTCCTTTCTCCTTCTCTCTCTCTTTTGAAGGAATTGAGGACTTGAAGTGCTTTGTTGAACCCTGATTAGTTAACACCCATTAATTTAATGTATTCTCTTGTTTTCTCTGCCCACAGGATTATTGTGACACTTTGCCACCCAACAGGGATCTAGACACCAATGCACTACATTACTTTGCACTGAATTTAACATTATTAAATAAAATAAGTTGTAGTTCAAAAAAAAAATTGTTTCCGTCTTTTCATCTATTTGATTTTGACCATTTCCTCTTCCTAGAGGTATAATGCTAATATTAGATTATTACATGAACAATMATGCTTTATTATCTGCATATGGAAATAAAAAACAACGTTTAGTTGATTTACAGATACTACAGGCCCACACTTMATATGGTTTTGTACTGTGGTTTGTGATACTGTACTATTTAAAAACATGTAGGAKTACATACACTTGAGTGCACAAAACATTAGGAAGGTCTTCCTAATATTGAGTTGCGCACCCTTTTTCCCTCAGACAGACTCAATTCGTCAGGGCATGGACTCTACAAGCTGCCCTAAGCGTTCCACAAGGATGCTGGCCCATGTTGTGTCAATTTGGCTGGACGTCCTTTGGGTGGTGGACCATTCTTGATACACATGGGAAACTGTTGAGCATGAAAAAAACAGCAGTGTTGCAGTTCTTGACACACTTAACCCGGTGCGCCMGGCACCTACTACCATACCCCGTTCAAAGGCAGTTAAATCTATTGTCTTGCCGAATCACCCTCTGAATGACACACACAATCCATGTCTCAATTCTCTCAAGGTTTTAAATACTTTCTTTAACTCCCCTTAATCTACACTGATTGAAGTGGATTCAACAAGTGACATCAATAAGGGGTCATAGCTTTCACTTGGTCAGTCTGTTATGGAAAGAGTAGGTGTCCTCAATGTTTTGTATTATCAGTGTGTGTAGTAACCTGGTACAGTATAAAGTGTACCACTAGAGGGGGTAATTGCTTCAGTCTTGAATGTTACTTCTCACTATCCCTACTCTACATTAACAGTCTGCCATTGTAGACTCCGGTAACTTGGGTATCTTAGTTTTTTATATTTTCCATTTAATGTCTGAACCATTTACTATCTTTCCCACTGAAACCAGTAATGTTAGCGTTCATGTGAGAGAGGGTGTAGTAGTGCATACTGACCACTAGTTGGATCATAGTGTGGGTGGTGGAGTTCATGCAGAGGAACACAGAGGGTAGAGGCATTCTCCATCACAGTAGAAGGCAGAGTAACCCGTAGGAGCCAATATCCAGTCCTAATGGAGAGAAATACCATAGAAATCGAATGACAAGATTAGATGAATGACTAGAATAGACTCTTTCAATGAGAAATACATGATAAAGAATCCAAAGAACATACTCTACAATGCACATCCTACACAAATGCCTTGCTTCCCTAAAAATACTGTGTGTTACAGCAAATAAGGTGGTACAATGTTAGCTCATGATTATCTATTCAGTACAATGATTAGTTAAGAGAGATAGAATCTCACATTCAAGCCTTGTTCACTGAATCTCACATATAATTCATGTCTCTTACAAGCCTGACGCCCACTGTTGACATGGCTGTGATCTGAAAGGACCAAAAAATATGTTATGAACAAGGAAAGACTAATGTACACTTTGGATGCATTGGATTTCAAATGAAATGTAAACACAACTTAAGTAATATTGTAATTGGGATGAACTATCCCTTTAAACTGTGTATAAAACAAGTTTAACTACAAGACGAAAAACCAGTGTTGTCCCCTTGACCTTGTATGGATACTGGGCAAGGGCAGGTCGTATTTGGGCTTCTTCTTATGGAGGTTGGGTTTCAGGGCGCCTGGGGGGCGACAGGGGCCTGGCTGGCCCTGAAGAAGTTGGTTAGATGAGTACTTGAAGGCTTATATCTATATTTTGGAATGTTGGATGTTGATTTCTGGAGGCTTCCATCATGGAAAAGGGACCAGACCACTTTTTTTGTTAGTTAACCTAAACGAATCACGACCCTCTACAGAATAACAACAGTGACAACAGTTGACTGCTATTTAAGTAATAGTTTGACTGTCAAATCGATGTATTGGTGTGTGGCCCTTGACTTTTATGGAGAGACCGCCCCAAATTTTCTGTGCCATTTCCAGGCCATTTCATTATCTCTGCGTTCTAAGTTCTGCGCATCCCAGCGCTTGGAAAAATCAATGGTACAAAACCTAAGATATTGATCTTGTAAGAGGTGCATAACAGGCTGCAGGGAAGTCAGGCACAGGACAGCAAAACTGTGTAATAAAAGAAGCAGTTTAATGAGGAAAAAACCAACGGCACCCAGAACAACAAAGTATGGGTTGAAATAACCCGTCACAAACCAGTCTGAAGTGCACATACACTTTACAACAAACAATTCCACACACAGACATGGGGGGAACAGAGGGTTATTTACACGTCAAGTAATAAGGGAATGTAAACCAGGTGTGTGGGAAAACAAGACAAAACAAATGGAAAATGAAAGGTGGATCGGCGATTGCTAGAAGACCGGTGACGTCGAACGCCGCCCGAACAAGGAGAGGAACCGACTTCGGCGGTAGTCATGACAGTACCCCCCCTTGACGCGGGGCTCCAGCAGCGCCCCGACACCAGCCTCGGGGACGACCCGGAGGGCGAGGTGCAGGGCGATCCGGACGGAGATGGTGGAACTCCCGCAGCATTGAATTGTCCAACACGTCCTCCACCGGAACCCAGCATCTCTCCTCCGGACCGTACCCCTCCCACTACACGAGTTACTGAAGGCCCCTCGCCCGATGCCTCGAATCCAGTATGGAGCGAACGGCGTACGCCGGGTGCCCCTCGATGTCCAGAGGGGGCAGAGGAACCTCCCGCACCTCAGACTCCTGGAGCGGACCAGCCACCACCGGCCTGAGGAGACACACATGGATTGAGGGGTTAATACGGTAATCGGGTGGGAGCTGTAACCTGTAATACACCTCGTTCAGTCTCCTCAGGACTTTAAACGGCCCCACAAACCGCGGACCCAGCTTCCAGCAGGGCAGGCGGAGGGGCAGGTTTCGGGTCGAGAGCCAGACCCGGCGGTCACTGCGGTGACGCCGGAACCAGTCGTCCACCGCAGAAGCCTCGGTCTGACTCTGATGCCAAGGAGCCAGAACCGGCTGATACCCCAGTACTCACTGAAAGGGGGAGAGGTTAATGGAGGAGTGGCGAAGCGAGTTCTGGGCCATCTCTGCCCAGGGCACGAACGCCACCCACTCCCCCAGCCGGTCCTGGCAACAAGACCGCAGAAACCTACCCACATCCTGGTTAACTCTCTCCACCTGCCCGTTACTCTCGGGGTGAAAACCTGAGGTAAGGCTGATCGAGACCCCCAGACGCTCCATGAACGCTCTCCAGACCCTCGACGTGAACTGGGGACCTCGGTCAGACACTATATCCTCAGGCACCCCGTAGTGCCGGAAGACGTYAGTGAACAAGGCCTCCGCAGTCTGTAGGGCTGTAGGGAGACCGGGCAGAGGAAGGAGACGGCAGGACTTGGAGAAACGGTCCACACCGACCAGGATCGTGGTGTTACCCTGTGAGGGGGAGATCTGTGAGAAAATCGACAGGTGAGACCATGGCCGTTGTGGAACGGGTAAGGGMTGTAACTTACCTCTGGGCAGGTGCCTAGGAGCCTTACACTGGGCGCACACCGAGCAGGAGGAAACATAAACCCTCACGTCCTTAGCCAAGGTGGGCCACCAGTACTTCCCAATCAAACAGCACACTGTCTGACCGATACCTGGATGACCAGAGGAGGGTGACGTGTGAGCCCAATAGGTCACCCGGTCACGGACAGCAGACGGAACGTACAGATGCCCAGCGGGACACTGGAGAGGAGCGGGCCCTGCCCATAACGCCTGCTCAATGTCCGCGTCCAGCTCCCATACTACCGGCGCCACCAGGCAGGAGGCCGGGAGTATGGGGGTGGGATCCATGGGCCGCTCCTCTGTGTCATACAGCCAGGACAGTGAGTCTGCCTTGACATTCTGGGAACCTGGTCTGTACGAAAGGGTGAAAACAAAACGGGTGAATAACATGGCCCACCTTGCCTGGCGAGGATTCAGTCTCCTCGCTGTCCGGATGTACTCCAGATTGCGGTGGTCAGTCCAGATGAGAAAAGGGTGTTTTGCCCCCTCAAACCAATGTCTCCACGCCTTCAAAGCCTTGACGACAGCCAACAGCTCCCGGTCCCCCACGTCATAGTTTTGCTCCGCCGGGCTGAGCTTCCTCGAGAAGAAGGCACAGCGGCGGAGCTTCGGTGGCGTACCCGAGTGCTGAGAGAGCACGGCTCCTATCCCAGCCTTGGTCCACCTCCACTGTGAACGCCAAAAATGGATCCGGATGGGCCAGCACGGGATCCGAGGTAAACAGAGCCCTTAGGTGACCAAAAGCCCTGTCCGCCTCAGCTGACCACTGCAGACGTACCAGGCCCCCCTTCAGCAGTGAGGTAATGGGAGCCGCTACCTGACCAAAACCCCGGATAAACCTCCGGTAGTAATTGGCAAACCCTAGAAACCGCTGCARCTCCTTTACCGTGGTGGGAGTCGGCCAATTATGCACGGCTGAAATGCGGTCACTCTCCATCTCCACCCCTGAGGTGGAAATGCGGTACCCTAGGAAAGAGACAGACTGCTGGAAGAACAGGCATTTCTCAGCCTTGACGTACAGGTCATGCACCAACAGTCGACCAAGCAGCCTGCGCACCAGGYACACATGCTCGGCGCGTGCAGCGGAGTATATCAGAATGTCATCAATATACACCACTTCACCTGCCCYTGCAGGTCCCTGAAAATCTTGTCTACAAAGGCTTGGAAGACTGATGGAGCACTCATCAACCCGTACGGCATGACGAGGTACTCATAATGCCCTGAGGTTGTACTGAACGCCGTCTTCCACTCATCTCCCTCTCGGATACGCACCAGGTTATACTCACTCCTGAGATCCAGTTTTGTGAAGAAGCACGCCCCGTGCATTGACTCCATCGCTGTGGCTATGAGAGGTAGCGGGTAACTGTACTTCACAGTGATCTGGTTTAGGGCTTGATAGTCAATACACGGGCGCAGACCTCCCACCTTCTTCTTCACAAAAAAGAAACTTGAGGAGGCGGGTGAAGTGGAGGACCGAATGTACCCCTGACGCAGATATTCAGAGAAAAATGTTTCCATAGCTGCCGTCTCCGCCTGTGACGGGATACACGTGACTTCTGGGAAGTGCAGCGTCTACCAGGAGATTTATCGCACAATCCCCCCGACGATGGGGTAGTAATTGCGAGAGCCAAATCGGAATATTCGGGGGGAATGAGCACGGTGGAGACCTGGTCTGGACTTTCCACCGTAGTAGCACCAATGGAAACCCCTAGACACCTCCCCGAGCACTCTCGCGACCACCCCGTGAGAGCCCTCCATTGCCATGAAACAGTGGYGTCATGACAGGCTAACCAGGGTAGGCCTAGCACCACGGGAAACGCAGGAGAGTCAATGAGGAAGAGACTGAGCGGYAACGYTGGCCTCCCTAATCAACCCTGACCCTAATGGTCGACTGTCTAAGGCGTGAACTGGGAAGGGCATAGCCACTGGAACAATGGGGATCCCTAAACTATGGGCAAATMATCTGTCTATAAAATTCCCAGTCGCGCCTGAATCGACGAGCGCTTTATGCTGGGAATGCGGGGAAAACTCAACAGAGGGCTCTGGGTGAGAATGGTGCCGGCTCACCTGGGGTGACGCCAGAGTGCCCTGCCTGCTGCCTCGACCCCCAGAGGACCCAACCCGGCACCGACCGGCAGTGTGACCTCTGCGGCCACAGATGATGCACGTGAAGGAACCTCCTCCGGTCTCCCTGAGCGCAGCACCTCCCAGCTCCATGGGCATCGGAGCGCTGGTGCTGGGAGATGGAACCGACAGACTCCGCTCTGGACATCTGTGGGTAGCCAGCACGTTATCGAAGGTGAGGGTGGTGTCCCGCTGTTTTAAAAAAAACTAAAAATAGCATATCAGTTGCAACTGGGACAACATTTCGTTTTTGCAGGGGGGTGTTGTAAGGGGCTTAATACAGTTGTATTCCAGCCACTAGGCGGTACTCTGGTGAAGCCCATGGGAAATAAAGAAATATAGTTTAAGTGATTTGGGAAGAGTAAGAATGATAAACTAAAGACTAAACGGCTGTTACCTGTGCTAACATGATTAAAAGTGAAGTAAACCGTACTTTTCGCGTTGTAGTTTATATGATAAGCTCATTGGAAGGGTAACATACACAGGATGTACATAAATGGGCATAAACACGTGACACAGAAAATAAAATATTGACATTTAGGAATTCAAAATGCATCTAAATATATTTTGTTCTGTCTATGGAATAGACAGTTAATAACCAGTTCCTTACAGATCTGTCTTTGTCCTCAGGTAGATGAACCTCCTTATTATTAACTTTTCCAGTCCCAAAGACCCAGCTGAGCCAGCCTCCACTGTTATTGTGAACAGCAGGGGTCTTGGGCTCAGCCACCGGCCGGCTGCCAGTCTGGCACTGAGGGTTGGCCTCGGAGTGTTCCGGCTTGGTGATGGACATCATAGCAGGATGCTCAACATATCTAAGTCGGACATCTGTAATAAGTGAGAAAAGTCAGGCCACTCTGCTCATGTCACCACACAGAACAATTACTAGCTGACAGGTAGGAACGTCTCGCTCTGATACTCTGTTACAACCCAATCTTAACCTACACGCAGTCACAGAGGTTACTCCAGGACTCTGCCATCGCATTGGTTGCAAAATCAACAATTCCCTGCATATTATGTGAGGGCTTGCAAATTTGACCAATCACCAAACTATTTCTGCATAAAATAGTCACATCATCACAATATTATCGCATAGAACTGACCCATTACCACAGTACAAAAAGAGGGCTRGCAATTTCAACCAATCKCCGCACATTTACTGSATAATATGGTTCAATCAAGCCACACGTCAACACAGTTTTTTCCCTTGTCAGCGCGTTTTTGCAAWAAATTGGACAAAACAATTGCATATTGCTATGCAAAATGTCATAATTGTCGCTGCAAAATCTAGCATATTTATCAGCTAATATWWWAAAAATCCATGCGAAATTCTGGAGAGATTCATCGGAGTATGAAAATGTATACACTCACTACTGTATAAGAGGATAAGAGCGTCTGCTAAATGACTAAAATGMCAAAGTAAAATGGAGCTAAACCTGTTTTWTGTAGAAAATACKTGAAAGTATTACAGCTATACACTCACATGAGCCATACATTTAACCTATCACAGCTTATTCTCACGCTATCACAATGGTAATMTCTTTACTAATTAGGTAAGTTTAAGTGACCTCTTCTCTTGGAATAGAAATCCACAGGTGGAGTACACGCTCCACCATCCCATTTCCACAGTGATGCCACCATGGGGATGATGGGAGGTGGTTGTGGATGATTGTTTCCATTCTTCACAGGGACACTGGCTGTGAGGAGGATCTCCTCCCTCTCTGCAGGGACACTAGCCTTTGGGACGATCCACTCCCTGTCAGCAGAGACGCTGGCCGTTGGGAAGATTCCCTCCCTCTGCGCAGTGACACTGTCCATCAGGAGGATCAACTCCCTCTGTGTAGGGATGAGGCCTGATGCTCGGAGGATCTTCTCCTTTCGCACAGTGACAGTAGCTGCTGGAAGAATCCCCTCCCTCTGTGCAGGGTCACTGGCTGTGAGGAGGATGTCCTCCCTCTCTTCAGGGATGAGGCCTGATGCTCGGAGGATCTCCTCCCTCTGCGCAGTGATGCTAGCTGCTGAGAGAATCCCCTCCCTCTGTGCAGGGACACTGGCTGTTTGGAGGATCCCCTCCCTCTGCGCAGTGATGCTAGCTGCTGGGAGAACCCCCTCCCTCTGTGCAGGGACACTGGCTGTTTGGGCGATCCCCATCCCTCTGTTGTACGGGATGAGGCCTAATGCTCAGAGTATCCTCTCCTCTCTATGTTACGGGATGAGGTAGTAGCTGCTCAAAGGATCCCCTCCCTCTCCTCATGCGGATGAGGCCTGTGTCTTGGAGGATCTCTCCTCTCTTCAGGATGAGCCTGATGCTCGGAGGATCTCCTCCCTCTGCGCAGTGATGCCAGATGCTCAGAGGATCCCCTCCCTCTTTCAGGATGAGCCTGATGCTCGGAGGATCCCTCCCTCTGCTGCAGTGATGCTAGCTGCTGGAGAATCCCCTCCCTCTGTGCAGGGACATGGCTGTTTGGAGGATCCCCTCCCTCTGTGTAGGGGTGAGGCCTGATGCTTGGAGATCTCCTCCCTCTCAGCAGGACACTCCTTTGGGACAATCCCTCCCTGTGCGCAGGGACGCTGGCCATTGGGACGATTCCCTTCCTCTCGCAGTGACACTGGCCATCAGGAGGATCAACTCCTTTTGTGCAGGGATGAGGCTGATGCTCTGAGGATCTTCTTCTTCTGCGCAGTGATAGAAGATGCTGAGAGAATCCCTCCCTCTGTGACGGGATGAGATGTGCTCGGAGATCTCTCCTCCTCGCGCAGTGATGCTAGCTGCAGAGAGAATCCCTCCCCTCGTGACGGATGAGGCCTGATGCTCGAGGATCTCCTCCCTCTGTGCGTGCAGTGATGCTAGCTGCTGAGAGAATATCCTCCCTCTGTACAGGGACACTGGCTGTTGGAGGTCCCCTCCCTGTGCAAGACACTGGCTGTTTGGAGGATACCCTCCTCTGTGCAGGGACACTGGCTGTTTGGAGGATACCCTCCCTCTGTGACGGGATGAGGCCTGATGCTCGGAGGATCTCCTCCCTCTCACAGCAACTTTGGCTGCTGTGATGATCTGCAGGTATAATATAGAGCATATAGTCATTCCCTAAAAAACAACCACTTGGAATCTATAACATCATTGACACATACACTGAGTGTATTAAACATTAAGAACACCTTCTCTTTCCTGACATAGGACTGAATTTATTGTTTATTTTTTGTTAGTGTTTCACTTTATATTTAACAGGTAGGCTATGATAGAACAAGTTCTCATTTGCAACCTGCGACTGGCCAAGATAAGCATAGCAGTGTGAACAGGACAACACAGAAGTTACTACATGAGTAAACATAAACAAGTCAATAAACATGTAGGAAAAAAAAGAGAATTCGTATATAGCATGTTGCAAAAGGCATGAGTAGTGCCAATAAATGCGAATATTTACCACATTCCTGAGCAGATAACACTGGGAGTTGCTAACATCATCAGATGATCATTGTGCAAGAAGAGATAACTGGTGTGCAAAAGTAGGCAAGAAAAAGTAAATAAATAAAGCATATGGGGGCGTGAGAGGTATAAATGGAAACCGTGGGTGTTTAATAGATGGCATATGTGACAGCTGCATGCGATCGGTTAGACTGCTCGGATAGCAATTTTAAAGATTGTTTGAGGGAGATAAAAGTCCAACTTCAAAGATTTTTGCAATTCGCTTCACTAATCAGGAAAGCTATAATCCCTTATTGATGTTAATGTTAAATCTCTCTGGTAGATGAAGGGGAGGAGACAGGTTAAAGATTGATTTTTAGACAATGAGACATGGATTGTGTATGTGTTCATTCAGAGGGTGAATGGGCAAGAACAAAGATTTAAGTCCTTTGAAACAGAGTATGTAGTAGGTGCCAGAAGCACCGGTTTGTGTCAAGAACTGCATGCGTTTGTTTCCCGTATCAAGAATGGTCCACCACCAAGGGGGGGGCAACTCAATAGGAAGGTGTTCTTAATGTTTTGTTCACTCAGTGATAGTATAGTCCCTAGCAAAGACTTTCATTTGTATGTGTACTGATACTGTAAATACACAAATTATATTAATGTTATCTACAATATATTATAATACTGTAAGCCTCCCTGCTGCAGGGGCTTTTCCTCCTACAATTTTGAGCTGATTTTCTTCACTTTAGCAATATTTTGTATCTTTGTTTAATTTCACATCTATTGTGTTTGGAATGGCACTGTTACTACAGCATTTGATGTAAGTATGTAGGGAAATTACCCATAATGCTCACTGACTGAACATTCAAAATTACCATGGCAATTATTGACGCATTCACATGCCATCGGAAACTTGGAACCTCAGTTAAAAAGAATGTAAGAAATTAGCGTAGAGCTTCCTACMGGTTGATTCTGATACTTCACAAGTGGGAAACCTGAAATCATCATTRCATAACGAGTTAGCGAGTCAGAAATGCCAGAATTTCCTAGTTCRGACTTGAAGGGCCTTCTATYATGTAGGGCWGGTCAGTAACCAAATWATTTTACTGTGCCCAYTCGCACACAGACTTTTATGGTCACACAAGTTGCCACCGGTGGATTCAAAATAAGTAGCCTAACAATTATTTACATGGCTGCAGGTACATTTGCAACCAAATTATTTTTCTGTGAGAAATCAATAATAGTTGCACAAATAGGGTAACAGTCAGCAATTGACAGTGAGCAACGAGCAAGATAAGCATAGACGGGAAGTTGACAATAGCTTATTATTAGTGTAAATAAATTGTATTTCTATGGTTGCAGTCCTCAAAGATTGAATTGCATTGAATTGAATTAATCAGATCCAATGATTTACCGCCTGTAGGGTGGGGTTACGCTAGTCATCATTATTATAATCACCATCTCAATCATTATCACCATACCATCATAGACTTATTCTTCTGTATCTGAGACTCATCTGACACTACCTTAGACATGGCAGTCTGCAACTCAATACACTGCCCCTGCATGGTGTTCAGCGTCCCCTGCATGTGMTTAATCGAATGCTTAACATCGTTCAGCAGGATCTGAATCTCAAGCCTGCAAGAAATCAGGCGGTTCAACATACTGAGATGACGAGAGGCTTCAGACCATGCCCATTGGACCATCTTTAGGATTCTTTCTCATGTAACACCAATCTTATTAGGAATGTAACTTTGTGCAGAAGATGTTACTATAGTGTTATTTAGAAGAAAAAAAGTGTACTTTGTCAGMCGCCAAAAGGATGACGGGATGTCTCCCTGCTCCAGTGAGCTCTGCTGGCAYGTCTTGCTCACTGTTGGAGGAACGGGAGCCAAATTAGAGGAAAAATATCTATGGTTGTTCAGCAATGAAACGTTCATGTCATAATGGGGATTGTCCTTCCCTGTGAAAAGAATAACAGCTGGGGTTTACTTTCTCACTTTTAGATAATGTAATACAATCTTTAAACCCATCAGAAGTGTAGTGCTTACCTCCATGAAAATATTGGTCCATGTTATTTATGGCTGCATTGTCCCAATGTTGACCACTAGTTCCAACTTGTGATGAGAAGGTCTTGATGAAACAATCAAGTCAACATGTTGTTAGACATTTCAGAGATAGCATTAACAATTGTACATGAGACAGTGCTTCCAGATATTGAGGTATCTTCCTTCTGAGATATGTAAAAAAGAAAAGAAAAAAAATGTGGTGTGTTTTCTCACATGAAAGGTATCCATGATTCTAGATTAAGCCAATCATGTACGTGATTACCATCCTATGGGTCAGCAATGGAATGATTGCTACACAGCTTTCAGGCGACTTTATGTCTTGGGCCTGGATGAATCATTGAAATACAAGTAATATTGTGAATTTGTGATGCATAATTGCCATTATAATTTGGAATATTCCATCAAAGTTATTTGTTTTGACAGTCAAAACAACTAAATTTTACGATTAATCACTTGACTTGAGTAACTTGAGTTGACAGAAGTAGCAACTTTATATTCTGACCTAGACACTGACTTGTGCAATGCCAAATGCATAATCTATGCATGTTATTGGCTGTTGGACTGCTCAGTCAAAACAACAAACTTTTACGATTAATCACTTGAACTGGAACGGAACTACTGTTCGGAACTAAAACATTAAAAGTAGGCTATAGCTTGAAGCATATCCTTACCTTGGACAAGCGTATCCAAAAGGCCTATCCAGTCGTGCGTGAAGATACCTTTAGGCAGATAAAAACGCCGTACGGGTTGAGACACGCTCGGTATTGTGAATCTGTAACACTGATATAAAAGCACGTTTTCATTTATAATTTACACTGTAGAATGACCCGCAAACCAATCAGAATTTAGTTTTAAACAATACCGTGGGTTCCATGGAACGTCACAAACATATTAGTCCACTTGCGTCACAGATTACAGTCACTGAACATGGGTTTAATAGCTATATTGGCTATATGTACAGTATATGCACATCGTATTGAATTGAGATTACATTTACTGCACCACTATAATTATGCAGCCTAATCCTATGAGGATCATATGTGAAATGTCAGAATCATGGCACATGAAAACATAATTAAATTGACTGCAGATTATAAAATTCAATGTGACACAATATCCATGTAATTTCAATTAAATTACGTTGAACCAACGTGGAATAAACATTGAATTGATGTATGTYCCCAGTGGGAAGTGATCAATTCGAAATGATTGAATACATACAGTATTACAAAGAAAGAGATACAAAAATTGCTTCGAAAAGCTCTAAAAAGTCTAATTTCCCTGGGCCACCCAAACGTAAAATGTATGTACGGATCACTGTACATCGTTTTGGATGAAAGCGTCTGCTTTCAAATCTCTGACTCACACATATGTACAATCTCGCGATGTTTATTTCTGGCGCTTTCACGTTTGCGGGATTTTGTGAGGTAAATGATGCGCAGGAGAGCGCCATAAAATCAGTGACATGGTCAAGATTGCGACATGAGAAGGTGTAACATTTCTAGCTGAGGAACAATTTTGGTGTTTTCTCACAAAGTTTATAGTTTTAGACTGCAGTTGCAATTTGTTGTTTTTTTCACAAAAAATTATATCTAACCATATAATGAATCATTTTGTAATTAATCAAACCATTGACATATTTTTTGGACTATTTCCAACGAACAAGCTAGCAATCGAAAAGTGTCAGCGTGTGTAGTTAAATTAGCCTGCTAACGTRTTCATAGCTAGTAGCATGTAATCAGGACATGACCAAACTGTTGCTGAGATAATGGATGTTGAAGGAGAAAAGAGGCATTGTTGAAACTCACTCATATGCTTGCGGTGTAAAAAAGGGGAGTGAATGCGATTCATACCCGAATACCCCAACCAAGGAGCAACTTCCAAAGAAGCTGAGAAGTGAACCATCAATGAGCCAGCTACAGGAAGAACAACATCGATCGCATCCTCACGGCTAAAATCAAAGAGAGCGCAGATGACATCATGAATTTGGTGTAAAAGAACACAATCAGTATCGTTAACCTGAAGAAATCGATTGATTTCAGTGCTGAGGAAGTAAAAACTCTGAAGCAGCAGAAGGCAACATTGAACATTCAGGTTGCAAAGCAGAATAATAAACTCACTGAAATGGAGTCAAAGGTAAACGAGAATGACCGGTATAGTCGGAGATGGGGTCTTGAAGTTATGAAAAGCAGAAAATCTGACGAGAACATCAAGCAAGAGTGAAGACATTTGCAGGGCAATAGTCCCGGAGGAGGAGCGAAATGTTTGCAGGTTCTTGGATGTAGTGCACCGCCTGGTAGGCTGAGAGATGGGGAAAACAGCCAGCACCACGACTATGTCATGAGATTCATCTCCCGGACAGCGAGTGATATGACATGGAAAAGTGGCAAAGAAAAATGAATATTTAAAGAAGAACAACCTGAGGTTCAAGGATCTGACAGCATTTGACAAAAGCTCTCTGAATCGTCTGTGGCCGATAATTCAGAGAGCAAGGAAGGAAGGGGAAAAGTGCATACTTTGCGGGAGCTAAGGCTTTTGTTAATGGAAGGGAAATTCACGCTGACGCCTAGTTTGTTGACTGCTGGACTTGTCAAGTGAGTTGTGCAGGACTGTTAGCTTGATGGCTATTCGTTTTTAACCAATCTATGGTACAATGTTATTTGCAATTGTATAAATATAATATCATTTAGATCAACCACTTGCGTGGTGCAAAGGTATGTTTTTTATTTGCAACTAGTAAGACTTTTTTTTTATGAGAACCGATTCATGTGAACGTTACAGTTTATATTTCTTCATATAGTCACTGTGATAGTAAATGTCCATTTCTGTTTTTTCTATTAATGCAAGGGAATCTGTAATTTTTTGAAAATTAAATCTTTATTTTTGTATTGTAAGGAGTGCCGACTTATTTCATTCAGAAACTCATGCCTGTTCCACAATACTGCGTTTTGGAAGTGTCAATGGTGATGATATGAATGATATTTGGTTTTCATTTGGTACTAATCGGTCAGCAGGTGTCCCTATTTTAAAAGGCAACTTTAAGGCTCATATATTGAGTCATGAAGCAGATAATACAGGGAGATGGATTATACTATTGGTAGATGTCAACCATGTTCAATTCATTGTTGTAAATACTTAAGCTTCCAATAACAAGTCAAGTAACTGTATTTTATTTAGAGACATTGAGAGGAAAATAAGTAAAATTATGTCTAAATTTCAATTGGCCAAAGTAATATGGGGTGGAGATTTTAATACAGTATTACATGATAATCTAGATCGATGGCCTCCTAAGGATAGCAATTCTGTTTGTGAGATAAGGAATATATGTCTAAGGTTAGGTGTTCTAGATATTTGGAGACATAAGAACCCAGATAAGATTATGTTTACATGGAGTACCAAAGATTTATCGATACAATCCCATATTGATTTCTGGCTGATATCTGCAGATATGGCTGACAAGGTTGATACAGTCTCGATTGAACCATTGATTTTAACAGACCACAACAGGATCTCAATAAAGATAAATATGCATGGTTTGTCAACCAAAAAAAGTTAGTAAAGGTTACTTGAAAATGAACAAGACCTTACTAGAGAATTAAGTATTTAAGAAGGAAGTAGCAGGAATTAATGATAAATACAGGAATTGTGCCTGTGTTATGAATACGTTTGGAAGTTACTGGGAGCTAATGAAATTTCATTAAGGCTTTTGGCTATTTCAATGGGGAAAGAAATTGTTTGTGCCAAGAGAGAGAAAGAATATGACATCATAAAGGGAATAATGGATTAAACTAAAAAAAGGGAACTAACTAATCAGGAATTACTGGAGCTATCATCATTGCAAATGCAATTAGACTGTATCTACGAGGAAAAGGCCCGGGGAGCGTTTGTAAGATCAAGATGAAAATGGATGGAAGAGGGAGAGAGAAATACAAAATATTTATTTAATTTAGAAAAAAAGGCAGGCGAAAAGACTTCCATATGTCAATTAATGATTAATAATACTCCCAATGAAAATCCAAAAGAAATCTCTCAGCATGTTGCCCAGTTTTATCAGAATCTGTATACATCAGCCCAGCCAACTTCCAATATGGATCTTTTCTTAGACAATGTAGCAAATGTTGCTAAGAAGATAGATAATGATTTCAGGGATTTTTGTGATGATGAGTTATCTGAAATTGAGATAAAACTATTAAAAGCCTTAAGGACAATAGGTCCCCTGGAAATGATGGTTTAATAAGCGAGTTTTATAAAGCATTCAATGATAAATTGATTCCTTTCATTCTTGCTATGNGGAAATGATGGTTTAATAAGCGAGTTTTATAAAGCATTCAATGATAAATTGATTCCTTTCATTCTTGCTATGTTTCAAGAATCAATAGAAAAAGGGGAGTTACCGGCTTCCTTAAAGCAAGGTGTAATTACTTTGATTCCCAAACCTAATAAGGATACTCTTTATATAGACAACTGGGGACCCATTAGCCTGTTGAATAATGGTGGGAAATTATTTGCCCTTGTATTTGCTAAGAGGTTGAAACAAGGCTTGCATCATATAATTGATGAAGAACAATCTGGTTTTATGCATGGTCGACACATTAGTAATAACATCCGGTTGATCTTAGATATGATTGACTATAATGACCTCATCCTTGATGATAGTTTTCTTATGTGTGTTGATTTTTATAAATCTTTTGACACTGTAGAACATGAGTTTATGTTCAAAGCAATACGTTTTCTGGGGTTTGGTGACTTTTTTTTGAAAGCAGTCCAAACTTTATATAGTGGTTGTTCTAGCTCTGTAAAGTTAGCTCATGGGACATACCAAAGATTTGATATTGGCCGTGGCATTAGGCAGGGCTGCCCAATTAGTCCATTTGTATTTTTATTGGTTACTCAAATTATGGCTCTTCATATCGAGAAAGGGAATTTTCAAGGTGTTTCAGCACTTGGCAATGAATTTAAACTATGTCAACTGGGTGATGATACCACCATATTTTTAAGAGACATTGTCCTAAATCCACATATTATGACTATAACTACTGTTCGCTGAAGGAGGGAAACTAGGTATAACCTACTATCAAATCCACGCCTCGCTGGAAGCCCCGCTTTCCACAGGTGATGAGAGTGAGGCTTGGATTTATTCCTTAAATTTAATACCGCTCTTCAGCGACCCAGGAAAGGGCGGGGACAAACAGGTTTACCTCGTTTCCCTCTTTCAGGGAAGTGTAATTATAATCAAAGTTACACTCCCTTTCAGTCAGTCAATCAATAGATTGATACAACATACTATGGGGAAATAAACGAATTCCCCAGCCTACCCACACGGATACTAAATGAAACGACCCCTGGCAGACCACCCAGACCTGACCCTACAAGAAGCGTCAGTTTTGTCAATTTATTCATTGTCTTTTGTTTGAAACACTCCTGTCAATGTTGAGTAAGGACGCACACCTGATTACGCATATAGAAGTAGGACTAGTCTACCTGGCCTGCACACAAATGTAGGCCTATAAATGTGCCCATTTGGGTATGTCTGATAGTATTTCTGATTGTCTTAACGCTGCACCACTAATGAGTTGTGGAGCTTCTCACAGTAATTTTTTCTTTACCTCCAAACAGCAAGTAAACAAAGTCTAATCAAAATCAATTGCTAATGACAATAGTTCCTCAAAGTATTTTCGTAAAGTATTTCCAGCTCTCGCCTTTTCGATAACCACTCAGCATAAAGGGGAAAAATGTAATGCTCTGATCCAGTGGAAATYTCATAAAATACCTGATTACTTCTTATCCTTTGCACAAATAGCCTACAGCTTTGTCTGTCCAGAACTCACTGGAGCAGGAAACTGAGGACCTAGAGTATTTTATACAATGTTGCAAGCTTGCTATCCGAGTTTCTCTGACCCAGTTGATAGTTTATACAATGTTTCAAGCTTGTTGTAGACAGGCCATGTGCAGCCAATGTGATTTTTAGGATATTAATTTTTACAAGGATATTTTCTACCTGCAGAATGCAATGTTTTTATTTGTTGGCTTTTTGTAGGCTATTTTTTTACATAGTTGGCAATGGCATTAAAAGTTACTTGTAGATTTGTATAATTTTCATTTAGATTTAGATAGAATGTAGATTAATCACAGACAATAATTTTGAGATACTATTATAAATTAAATTAAACTGTTGCACCAAAATGTGCATATGAAAATCATAACTGGCACACAGATTGGTAGAAATGGTCAGATAAATTGGCACTCCAAATGGAAAAGGTTGCCGACTGCTGGTGTAGTCTATTAGTCTATCTATCTGTAGTCTATTAGTTTATTACTGAAAACTTCAGGAGCAGAACGGCAGAATTTACGAAGTCCAGCAGCGGAGGGGGGCTCCTTCTAGCCAGGTCATGTTGACGACCGGCTCCCTCTAGCCAGGTCATGTTGACGTCCGGCTCCCTCTGGCCAGGTCATGTTGACGACCGGCTCCCTCTGGTCAGGTTATAGTGATGACCGGCTCCCTCTGGTCAGGTTATTGTGACGACCGGCTCACTCTGGTCAGGTTATTGTGACGACCGGCTCCCTCTGGGATGGCGCAGGTAATGGTTGACGTGACGGGACTCCTCTGCTGGCCAGGTCAACTGTGTGACGGACCGGCTCTCCTCTGGTCCAGGATCATAGTGTTGGACCGACTCGGTCTCCCTCTGGTCAGGTTGCATTGTGACAGACGCGGCTCCTCTGGTCGGAGGTCAGTGTTGACAGGACCGGCTCCCTCTGGCCAGGTCATGTGACGACCGGCTCCCTCTGGCAGGTCATGTTGACGACCGGCTCCCTCTGTGCAGGTCATGTTGACGACCGGCTCCCTCTGGCCAGGTCATGTTGACGACGCGGCTCCCTCTGGTCAGGTTATGTTGACGACCGGCTCCCTCTGGTCAGGTTATGGTGACGACGCGGGCTCCTCTGGTTCAGGTATGTTGACGACCGGTCCTTCCTGCTGGTCAGGTCATGTTGACTGACCGGCTCCCTCTGGTCAGGTCATGGTTGTACGGAACCGGCTTCCCTCTGGTCAGGTCATAGTGACGACCGGCTCGCCTCTGGTCAGGTCATGTGTTGACGACGCGGCTCCCTCTGGTCAGGTCATAGTTGAACGACCGGCTCCCTCTGGTCAGGTCATGATTGAGCAGAGACCGGCTCCCTCTGGTCAGGTCATGTGACGACCGGCTCCCTCTGGTCAGGTATAGTGACGACCGGTCTCCTTCTGGTCAGGTCTATGTGACGACCGGTCTCCTCTGGTCAGGTATAGTGACGACCGGTCTCCTCTGGTCAGGTATAGTGACGACCGGTTTCCCTCTGGTCAGGGTCATAGTGGACGACGCGGACTCCCTCTGGTCAGGGTCAATGTTGACGAGCCGGGCTGCAT